>NW_010541095.1:40178-58997 GCF_000687285.1 Phaethon lepturus | reverse complement strand
CTCACTCCTCTCTCCAGCTGCAATTGCTGTTTCTGGGATTTTTTTTTTCCCCTTCTTAACTCGGTTCCCCCAGAGCGCTGCCGGCTCGGCCTTGGCCAGCGGTGGATCCGTCTTGTAGCCAGCTGCACTGGTTCTGTCAGACATGGGGGAAGCTTCTGGCAGCTTCACACAGCAGCCACCCCCGCAGCCCCCGCTACCAAAACCTTGCCATGGCAACCCAATGCAGTAGGAAAGTGAAGAAATCTGAGTTTCACCTTCAGCAGTGACTCTTCTTCACGCTAGCCTGCGCACGAGCCGCGGCGGCTGGGGGATGCTCTGGCGAGCCTGCCGGCATAACCCCGGGTCTTAGGTGTCGGTTAGTTGTTCTCTTCTCGGAAGGCTTAATACGTGTTTTAGCTGAGCCTCTCCAGTTGAGCGTTTATTAAAGGTGGGGTCAAGCAGAGGGCTGGCTGCGGTTGAGAAAGAGTTGAAGGAAGTGAAGAGAATAGCTAAAGTGGTTGGTTCCTGGAAGACCGTGTCTGTGATTCATCTGTTTGGAAATGAAGGAGGAGAAAGCAGTGCCAATTAAATATCACAAAAGGTTATGGTAAGCATCTAAACTATGGGGAGAGATCACAGTCTTTCTGCATCTTATTCCCTGCAGCTGCAATATGTAAACTCAGGAAGATGACTGAACATTGATACTTTAAAAGTTCAATAGTCACGCTTGTTTTTGAATGCAGTTACAGAGACTTGACAGAAGAAAAAATTTTTGAGAGGAGTTTCCAAGTAGAGATCATATTTCCAGTTTAGTGTGCAGCAAAACCATCGCATCTGAATGGCTGTCAAAGCTGGTAGAAGGAGAGAATAACTACTCTGTGGTCAAACATTGCAAAGGAAATCATCAGTCTCCTTCAGAACAGGTATTTTTTATTTTTATTGTTCATAGGTGCAAATTCAAAAGCTACTCAGTCCAAATGTCAGAAGTAATTTGCGTGTTTGGTATTTTAAATGTAACTGCACTATTTCCACAAAAACTCTTGCACATATTTCTGGCTGCTTTTTAAACATTTATGTATACTCTTCTGCTTTTTATACGAATTCATGAAATAAGGTCCTTGAAGACACTGAAAAATTTAAACTGGTCATTCTGGCTGAAATAAATAGATCAAAAAATGTTAAAGAAATACATCTGTGCACAAATACAGGCCTTTTCTCTATATGCTGTTTGAAGATGTTTTCAGGCTGAGTGCAAAATGATTGCCAATTTTCACCTTTGATCACCTTTGATCACCTTTGAACACCTATCACTGTGTTGTTATTAAGAGTTTTTTTTTTTTAATGGTCATTGCTAGGCATTGAACAAGCAAGTTAAGGAATATTTTAAGGAGAAGCATATAGAAAGAAAAACAATTGTTAATGAAGAGTTGGCTCCATGTGTCTTGTGGAGGTAGCTTTAGTAGAAATAACAAACAGGGAAAGCAATAGGTAAATGTGTAGAGAAAAGAAAGGGTTGAAAATTAGGGGCACGGTCATGATCAGCTGAAAAAGGGGAGCTGAAATTCTGTTATTTTGGGGACTATGACCTAATGCAGTGGCTGGGGATCCAGCCCCATCCATTGTGGTTCCTACTGCCTTGTATGACCCTGTGCAACCATGTCAGCCACACGGTCCTGCTTGAGTAGGTCACATTAATGCCGAGTCTCTTCTTCATCCATAGGTTCTGTAGGCTGTCACCTGCCTCGTCTTTGAGCCTTGACGGCACCCGTTGTCCTGATGTCTTTCCTGCCCTTCAGCCAGGTGCATTTGCTGCTGGTGCACATCTGCTCCCGCTGTTGTTCAGTGACATCAGCCAGGGAACCATGCGTGTCACTCGCTGACTGGTGATGGGGTGGGCAGAGCCATCGGTGTGTGCTCACCTTGCCAGCACCGTCCTGCCGCAGGAGAGACGGGCTCTGAGATACGGACCCCAAAGCCTTCGGCTGCAGCGCGCTCTGCCCCAAGCAATTTTCTGAACATCCAAGAGAGCACATCCCTCATTAAAAAAACAACAACAAAACAGCACTTTGATTAATTTTAAGGTGATTGCCTCTTAAGAGACTCTGAAAACTGGGTTTCAGTTAACAATCTAGTTTACATAAAAGGCACATATTGATGAACATAGTCCATGACTTTTTACTTAGTCCCATTATTTTCCTCTAATTCATATGCAAAAACTAAGATTTCCAGTGATCTCACTGTTTACCCAAATCCAAGGTACTTAGAGGTTAATGGTTAATCTTTCTGGTGAGATTTTCATCTCCTGTTTCTGTCACAAAGGACAATAAAGGAAAAGGAGGAACATGGTTCCAGAAAGCACACAAAGGTACAGATGTTCCATCAAGAGTTAGCTGAAAGCTCTTGTGAGAGCTAGAAACTTCCCTAACACTTTTTGCCAGATATTTTCCTCTCATATTCAGAACTATTTTCAATGCCAAATATTGCTGATTGTCAAACTTGAATTTGAGTTGCCCATTGTGCTACGAGCCCTTCTCCTGCAACTTGCCAAACCGCTTTTTAGCCACTGTAATAAGAAAGTGCTCAGCATTTCATGACTGATGCAGTAACCTTTCGGTATGCCCAGGAAAAGCCTAATAAAATGTGATTGTGTAGTATAACTAGGATGCAATGCCTTCTTGAAGTAAGGAGACATTTGATTTGGAGAGGAAGGAGAAAAATATGATGGATAATAGAGACAATAGGAAGCGATGTGCAAGCCAAAATTCTGGTGTTACCACAAAAATGTTTTTGAGAACCAAAGGTGGTACAGCAGCATAATGAAATTAAAACAACATTGGGGTGTTTATACTTATTCACGTGAGTACTGGTGGAACACCTCTTGAATTAATCATATAGCCCTCTTTATATATGTATGATCATATACCTTATCTCCAAATCAGAGCCAGTTATATTAGAATAGCTGATTACGCTCAAATTGTGGACAGGAATGTTTTCCAGTAATTGATTCTGAAAAAACTGCCTTATTTTAAGAATTCTGACTTCAGATGAATAATCCAAAATTGATGCTTGATTGAGGCTAAAGAACCAAACGCAATTTATTGCTCATTCAAAGTTGTAGTGAAAATAGTAACCTTCTGTTTGAAGGACCTTCTAAAAATATTCTGGTAGTTACTAATGGTAATTTGAGTGAGTTGCAGGTATATTTGGTATGAGATTTTTTTTAAAGAAAGAAACTCTCAGTGTTTTTATACTCATGGGTCTTAAAGATCACTTGATTGTGACATATTTGGTGTGGAACATCACATTGTCTGTCCAAACTTCTTCTCAAAGTTATAGCTATATCTTTCCAGTTTGTAGGCATGTTCTACTTTGAATATACATAGAATATTTTTATTAATTTATTCAGCAGTATAATTGTAAGCCTTCTCCATGAAATGTTTTTTCATTAATGCATTAGCATGAACAGATGCCTACAAAAAGCTGTAGTTAAAGTCTATTTCTTGAGTCCACTTTGGCTTAAGTGTCACAGTGGGTTGGGTTTTCTATTAGTGAAGGGCCGCAGAACATGAAAGTCCAGCTCTGTGCTGGGGCTGAGATTAGATCTGAATGCAAGGAAAAGCAACAAAGCTCCACAAAATATCTGAAATCTGCAAATACTTCCTGTACTTAACCTACACTTTCATTGCGTGACTGTAAAGAACAGCAAATCTTTGTTCTTTCCCTCTCAGTTCCCATTCAGTCAGTTCAGAGACATAGGAGAAAGGTTTTGGGGAGCAAACTCGTTATCAGTCTTCCTACAGTTTCCATCTGATTCTGTCAACAGTGAGTACATTAGAACTATGAGCTTACAACCATTTTTAAACATAAAAAAAGTTTTGTAAAAATCATTATATATATACACATACATATATATAATACCTATGCATATATATAACAAATACATGAATATAAACATAGTTCATGAATGTGAAGTTCCTTTATATCTTTAAAGTTTAGCTGATATTGGGGTTGCTGAGAGGCACTTGCAAGAATCTAAGGTCTGCTTTTGGATTCAAGAGAAAACTACATCTGCCTTAGGTGGAGTGGAGAAAGAGCAAGTATTTCTCTTGGAAAGTTCCCAAAGTGTTCAAGTGGGGTAATTAGACTTCTAGAAAGTCATTCAGGTTCATCCATTTATGAAAACCTATTAGGACGTTTCTTGTGTCTATATTCAAGAAGGTTCTGCTAGTTGTTATTTAATAAAAAGAGACGAAAGTCTGGTGGTTTTGTGCGTGGATAAGATTGTTGGCCATAGGTTCAGTGTTTCAAATATAGAGAGCGGAGAAGACTGTAGCATACGTTACTTGGAGCAGGAAATACGGCAAAAAAAAAAAATGGTTCATGGCTTCTTACAGCTCAGCTCATGGTAATTTAAATCTGAAATAAATTGAGTAATCCTGTTTATGGATCATCGACTGCAGAGGTATTATTAAAGAACTTGTGTCCCTTTTCACCAGGAACACCTGTAATGTAAAGCCGTGGTATAATTGTTCAGACACGCTGAATCAGACTTCTCTGACTCAAAACAAAATAGAAAATATCAATATATGGAGTGACTCAATCATGATGCTTAGTCTTTTTTCATGTCAACAAGGTTACTCTCTTGGAAAACCCTTGTAAAAGCAATCCACTCTTTTCAGTTAAAAGCCATTCAGATGGTGACAAACCACTGTTCTTCCATTTATATCTGTATTCATCCATTGAAACTCTAAAGCTTTCCAGCTTACTACTTGGGTTTATAGCCAGCTGGCTGCTGTGTGCAATATGAACATATTCTGACTGTGCATGAGATGTTTTGTCTCGTTTAACCCATAATTGTAATGTTCACCCTAGGCCACAGCTCACCTGCATGTATTTAGCATTGGCCGTGCAAGTTCACAGAGTCAAGACTTGCCATCTCCTCGCATATGTACAATCCACTGTAATTAGAAAAAAATTAAGTCAAAAAAACCCCCTCAACCCCAAAACAAACCCCCCCAAGACCCTCCTGGAACTGAGCTGGATAGAATGAATATGTTCAAGATGGTGGGCCAGAACTGAGCCAGCTCAGGTGGGATTGGTGCCCACTTTTTGGCATTTACAATAAACTTTGGAACGACTTTGTAACACGAATGCTTTAATAGCAAGTGGGGAGAGGGAGGCAAGACAGGGAAGAAGGACATATGCACTCTTTTTTTTTTCTTATGAATGATAGTTTGCTGATTTTTCCAAAGATAGTCTGATAAGCTATACCTGTTGCCAGATTTCTATGGTCTTTTTAAGTCAAGTAAATTTGCTGGAAGTGATATTCTGAAATTTCAGCCCTGAATTACTGCATCATCAGTGAGAAGCTTACATTCAAAGAAAGCATGAATATTAAAATTTGTTAGCATACTTTGGCTTTGTAAGAAATACAATATATTATTATTTTTCTTTATGCAGCATTGCTGGGTTCTAAGAGAGGCAATAGAACCACTAATTAATAGTAGTAGTCCTGGATAATGTCATAATAAGCAATACAACACATTAAAGCACATTTACGCTTGCCAGCTATCAGGAGGAACCTTTACATATTTTAAAGGCCCATTAGGTTTGTTTACATACTCAGTTGAAGCTGGTATGCTTTGCTTCCAGTGGAACTGCCATTGGCAGGGGCTGAACCTGACTTTAGTACTTGACTCTGACGGTATTGAATTTCCTGACTGTTGTATGCAGTCAGTAATATATTGTCGCTACTTCAGGGCAGCCTGTCTCTCCGGGATCGCGGGTACAACCCAAAACAGTGTAATCCCTAAAGCTAGGGTCTACACTGGGGGTTACTGTCATAAAAATGAAAATATATCAGAAGCAGTTTTCCACAATGGAAAAGGTGATCAAGGAATCAAAACTGTGCCTTCAGGTATATTACCCAACAGAACAACAAAAATGTGCTGGGCTTTAAATTGCACTAGCAATCTGGAAAGGATTTTCTGACTGGAGCTATGTTGAGTGTTAATAGTGAAACCTGGGTACTTTTTCCTTTGATCTCTCCTCAAGCTCATATAGAATAATAGGATCAAAATAAAATGCCATTTATATGAACACCTTGTTCTTTTGATCTTGGCACAAAAATTTCTGTCTGCAACTACAACTCGGCAAACAGTGCATCTGCTCCTTTTTGTGGGTCCTTCTAGTTTATCATAACTTTTAATAAATGGTGTCACAGCCAATTCTGTGTGTAGTTCATGAACTTAGTTGTAATTTTTGCCCTAAGAGTCTTTGACTACCTTTTTCTCAGTTCTTCTGAAAATGTGAGTGGGACCTGTAAACTGGTGGCTTATGGTCAGTTGTGCATATGTGTGTTGAATATCTGATGTAAATGTTTGTATGCTGCTACCTTTCAAAATCTAACATTAGTTGTTCTCTGACCACATGGGCAAAACTGTTTAATTAGTGTACGCTGAATAGGAGAGAATGTAGAGTTATGTGACCCCAAGAATAGTTGGGGTGATTGCGGATCCCTGCTTTTTCCGTCAGGAAGGTGATGTACCCTGTGATGTTTCGTGTGGGAACCAAGCCTTTCTTGTCATTGCCCAACTCTGCAGGAAAGACCGTAAAAGTATTATAGCTGGTATTTATGGATCCCCTTTGCTTTTATGTGGCGATCTACAGGACAGATAGTCCAGGGATGAACATGAGTACTTTTCAGCTCTTTATTCCCCGGGGGGGACAGTCAGGCGTGTTTCTTTGGAAGTCATTATTGCGCGCAGACTTCTTCATGCTCGTTCAAATCGTTATTAAGATTCTTCTCCACCAAAGGCTTCAACCGCATGGAAGCAGCTGAGCTGTGTTTATTGTGATGATTGATGGTGTCTCATTGTGATCCCTGCTTCAGTTGTCATAACCTCCAAGAGTAAATGAGATGGGCACAAAACACGGTGCCAAATGAAAGCAAATAAACTGAAGTCCTGCAGTTCACCAGTGTCATAATTGCTGCTACCCAGGAAGAGGGATTAGTGAGTATGAAGAAACACTAGCTAGGAGAGAGCCAGTGTCCAAGCAAGTATCTTGGGTGTCGAGTGTCTCTCTCAAGCTTTGCATCCCACTGTAATTTATATTTAGCTATTAAGCTTATTAGATAGGAATAGTCAGCTTGTTCTACACCATGTGCAAGGAACACCACTGTGTAAGTGCTGGGTAAATGTCTAGGCTCTTGCTGAAATGGCTGTGGTTGACGTTGCCACATGTGAGCTATCCTCCAGCAAGCTTTGTTGCAGACCTTGTTGGATCTCTGTAGCCTATCATGAGGCAGGAGTATTCCAGAGAGCCATAACCGTGGCTATAACCTATAACCCGGTTCTTATAAAGTAGTACAGTATAATTCATTATGTACATTAAAGATACTTTGCTCTAATCAAGCTAGTTTGAGTACCAAAATCAGTGTGGACATATTTGTGTGGTACTGCATTAGGATTAATGCATCCTGCTGAGATCAGGTCTCCATGCTAATGCAGCCACCCTGACTCCAGTCTTTCTGCTAATTAGTACAGAGCTACTGTAAGAAGGTTTGCTGCTGTAGTTGTCTAAAAGGCAGTATCTGTCCAAGCCTTAATTTTAGCAGAATATATGTCCCTGTTCATCTCTTGCCAGTTCTTGTCTCATGTGTCTGTACAGTGTCGGTGGTCCCAGAATTCAGACCTACCTTTTGCATCAGTTAAAGGAGGGATGCGGGACTCTTTGGGCAAGGAGTTAGTGAAAGAGCTACAAAGATTCGTAGTTTTTCTCCTACAATAAAAATGTGATTGCCCTAGTTCTGTGGTTAGCATGAAACAAATCGGCTCTGTCATGAAGTCAGTGGGATACAAGTTAATACAAGGTAGTAAAGGAATAATAATAAAGTAAAACAGCAAAGTCCACAGCCTTTTATGACACAAACAGTATGGTCCTGTTTCAGTCTAAGGCCCTGCTGCGCATAGTATTTTCTGATGCTTGGATAAGTCCGATTTACGTATCTACAAAGTGTATAAGTAAAGCTATAAAAGTAAGCTTAGTATTTTACTTTTTTTTTTTTTCCTTGAAAGTAATTTGCTATTGTTCAAACTTTCAGCTTTCACTGGTTTTGTTTCCAAAACCCCAAAAGGAAGAGAAAATAACAAAAGTCCATAAAGGCAGAAGGGATATGTTCTCATTTCAGTTCACGGAATTTCCTGCCTTTAAACAATACAAATATATGCCCTTAGGTTTCTAACGTGCTGGAAGGATAACCGAATCCTTGAAACAGATCAAATTAAAAGCAAGTCCACTAGAGCAACAGCGAGTTTTACCAGCACGTCCAATAGATCTCAACACAAATTCACTAGGTTTTAACCATGTTGCCAAGCCTTACAACATCTTAAATTGCTGACTCCATAAATGAATAAATGCCCAAAAGCAGCAAGCAAATTCTTGGCTGAATTGGGCACAAATAAGATCTGATGCTTAATAATTGTTCCCTATTCATTACAGGCCCCATTTAAACCAATTATTTAATACAACTTTGAGATGTATCCATCAGCAGAACGGACATGGACGTTCATTATGTAAATCCTTTTAAAGTACATGACTTCCCTTAGTTACGGTTATGTGTTCAACAGACTGAACGTGGTGCTCCCAGCACTCGGGGTGAAGGAGACGAGGAGCACGGGGGCAGCTGGCAGTAGCTGTCACCAGATAGAGCATGACTGGTTGGGGAACTGGTGTCCTGAGAACTGGTGGCTTGGAAATAGGAGGAGGGAAGAACTGAAGAAACTTCTCCCTGGTGTCATTAAGTACTTCGATTTTGATTTTGTCATTTGCCTTTAAGTTCTTGTGTGCTGGCCTTTCTTTCACCTTTTTGACCTACTTCAATAGAAACCTCAAAGTACCATACTGAAGAGTACTGCTGCTCTCCATGGTCACGTGGGGTATATCTATATGAACAATTTTCAGAGTTGTAGAAGCAAAAGCATTGGGCTGAACAGTCACGGTCAAGCGCTTTGCATCTCCAAGGTTGCTGATTTTTATTTTTTAATAATATATTTAGTGCAGTAATGTTTAGACTGACGATGTCCTGCTATAGAGCATGTGTTAGCTCAAGCTGTTCACATGTCCGTGCCTCCTTAGGGGGTAGGCACCATCCTTCATGCTGTCCTCATGCAGGTATGTCACCATGCTGGTAACTGCCAGTGTAACAGTGCTGTTTGTATTGATACTGTTTTCTCCTTTTTCCAACAAAAATGCCTATTCCTCCTCTTGTTTTTCAGTCTTTAATATCATAGGTAGCTCAGTGATGGGCTACTTGCATTTTCCAGGACATTGGCAGTGCAGGCTCCCAGAGGAACCCAGAGTGCTACTGCCATTCCATTTCTAGAGATGGAGAGAGACGTTTGGTGTTTGGACAATGAGACACTGACCCACTGGCAAAGTTGGGATTAAAATTCAGAGTTTCCTCTAAACCACACTGCCTAGCTGAGATACAAATGCATACACATTTAATCTTCATTTGCAGTGCAAAAAAGTCCAAATATATCTAACATAGTAACACATTTTGAAATGGAGGTCAAAGACTCTGCTTTACCCCATGGTCCACAGGGCCAGAGGCAGTTGACTGGACCATCTGATTTGAATGCTCTGTAGCTGAGATAACTCTACAATAGTCCTCTGTTTTTCTTATTACTTGAATGTTGTATTAATGACAAAATGTGGTTTAGATTTTTATGTGCAGAAGATTATTATTTTTAATTAGTTTCTTTAGCTCTTTCAGATAAGGCTTTTTTTCAGTTAAACCTTCAAGTGAAAGCAGGCTTCACTGCTTATTTGTTTCTTGGGGTACATGAGAAAGTGTTAAACAATCAAGGTGAAATATATGTTTTCCTGAGAAACACATAGAAGTTTGCATTTGCACAGTTGAGTGAATTATCAAAACCAGATGCGAGCAAGTGGAACATTTTACATAAATTTATTAAAATCATTATTTACCTGTAAGTTATAAGGAGGGCTTAGTTGCACTAGTTTGTTGCCAATATGTACTGCCAATAATCTGCCAAAAAGCAGCTTGCTGGCAAAATCACTGAAATGGTTAGCTTATGCTCGCACAGAACATTACAACCCTGAGTCAAATGAAAACCTACTATAAACGAACTCTTTGATGGTGGATTCACTGGAATATGTTATTGATATATGGTATACAGTTTATACGGATTATGTATACTCTGCAAGAAATATGGATATCTATTAAGGGTAACTTGATACGTAATCGGTTCGGACAGTTACTGTTTTCAGTATTTGCTATGAATAAGATCGCACGGTCACTGTTCAGTTTTCAAATACAGACTGTTCACGTGCAGCCCAAAGCACTAGCATACTATTTGTTCAATTAATACAGAAAGGTTATTGAAAATGTAGAATATCTGACATCTATACAGAGTAATTTTAAAGGCAACTTTTCTTTTAGGAACAATTTATACATTACATAAACTTATATTTTTCATCCAAGTATCATTTTGAGAATAGCAAGCTTAAATATTGGAGGCCATAGGGAAACATAATATTACGATAATGTTCTTTGGTGCGGTTTGGAAGGTTTTAGGAAACATTTGGAAGTATTTTTCTCATAAAGTCACTTAACTATTGAAGTGTTATGATAGCACTCCCTTCTGCATTGAGTATGTTACAAAACAGCCAGTTTAAAGGGGACATCCATCCTATATATCCTGATTAGAAGTATTTCCACAAAACAGAAAATTATATGTTACAGGATCCTGTTATTAGTTTTAATTAAAAAAATAAGAAAAAAGACAGAAAAGACAACATGATTTAAGGTGTGATATCAGTTTTCAAACACCCATTTCCAATTCTGTTTAGCAAGAAGAGATACTGAATTGTGTGGAGCTATACATGAAATTTCCATTTTCTAAATAAGCACTCAAGAGCTGAGCTGGGTTTTTTTTGTTTAAGTAAGCACTAATAAACATGACCAATCCTTTAGGATCCGAAAGAACCTTACAGACCTTGTAATTCTCAGAAGCCTAACTTTTTTCCCCATAGTGTAATTCATTCTTTTGAACTTCTGCAGAAGCAGAACTTAAGTCAACAATTTCTAAATTTCTGGCAGTTGTCATTAAGGTGACTCTTGGTGCTCCAAAAGTATATCTATTATCTTGCAGCGTCAATGTAGCAGACCTACACAGTCATGATGTTTAATTATAGAGAAAATTGCTTTTTTTTCTGAACTATCAATTAATTCATGTTTTCAGATCTTGCGCAAAATAATGCATGTTATTTTCATCTGCATTATAAAGTAGTTCATTACCAGCTTCCTGAGGATTTTTTAAATTATCACCATTTCATTTGTTGAGAATGGTGTTCTTGGAAATTATAACTGCACAGATTCTTAGATTTACTGTTAAAAGATTTCAGGGAATTGAAGATGTGAATTCAGAAATAATATATTTAGGGTCAAAATCTGTCTCTCTTGAACTCAGAGAGCTTTGCCTTTGACTTCAGTGGGTCCAGAGCCTCCTTTCCAGTATTAAAATGCAGAGTAATCACTAACTGCTTTTTTTTTTTTTTTGCTGACCTAAAGCGCTTAAGATATTGTTGAAGTCATTTGTCACAAGTAAATATGTAATAAGATGGAATAATCTCTCAAGTACTGGATTAGACTAGACATGCTTTTGGCTGAAATGATGACCAGCAAGAGCAGCAGCACAGAGGACTCAAAACCAGGAAAGCTTAGACTTTCAGGGTTATATTTGTTTTGGAGTAGTTTCACCTGCTTTTGCTCCTGTTTTGCATAGTTTCACCGCAGGCTTGTGTCTTGGAAGGTGGTTCCTTTCCGTGTATTTAGGGGAATAAGAGTTGAAGAACACTTCAGTTAAAACCCTGGTCATCTAGGATGTAGGCTTTATGGTGCTTCTTGAGCAGTAATCTTAATGCTAGGAATTAAGATGTAATATTTGAGGGGAAAGTTAGAAATCGGTTTGACTATCCTCCCTATATTGAGGTACAGAATGGCATCTTAGAGAACAAACTGAGTGTTGTTGAATCAGAGTGAAACTAGACTGGAAAGAAAAATGTAAATGCTAAGTAAAGTGAGAATTTTTGGCTGTATCAAATAGGAATGCTAGATATTGAGGGATTTTGCTCAGAAATTATTTGGAAAAATAGGTGGAAGTTATGGTTTGAGGAATCTGAGAATTATCCTGGTTTTTTTCTGCTATCTTTACTCCTGACATCTCTCCTGTCTTGCCTGTCTCATCTTCCTTCCCCACTCCAACAGACCAAGTACCACTTAAGTCAAAACCAGCTGCCCGCGGCTGATCTGGAGCCAGCCTCTCTTCTCCGGGAGCATCTCTGGACCCTGCCTGTTCATCAGGCATGCTGCTGGAGTGAGAAAGGTTGTTGCATTCAGCTAATTTGTTGCCAAAACAGCAATATTTTGGCTTATTTATCAGAAGGAAGTCTTCTTCATCCTTGGCCTCGATGGTAGTTTAAACTTGACTGGACGGGGCTCTGAGCAACCTGGTTTAACTGGATGGGCTTTGAGCAGAAGACCAGACCAGAGACCTTCCAACCTCAGTGGTTCCCTGAGTCTATTCTGTATTTCTCCTGTGTTGTGGAAGGAAGAAGATGAGAGAGGATAATGACAGCAGGAAATGTTCACATTTCAAATAATATTTCCATTCCTCTCTATCTTGCAGTTCACAAATAGGGAAATCTGTGTAAACTCTACTTGTTCTACCCAGGAATATATATGTTGTACTGCGGGAAGACAAGCTGCACTGCAGACCTTGTATTTTGCTTTGCCGTGCCCTTCCTAGTGCTTAATCTTGGCTCTGTTTAGTTTTCTTTCTGTTCTCTCTCTTCGCTCCTAATCCTTGTCCATGCTTATAAGCCCCTAATATTTATATGGCATTATCTGTGTTAGAGATTACTGCTGACAAGTAATCTCTTCCCTCTTCTGAATGAAGAATTACAGCCATTGCTAAAGATCAGAAAGTGAAATTAGATCCCCCAAAGTATGTGACAACTTCAATGAACCCTGATATCGAATTCTTTAAATATTGGGAATCTTCTTTTGAGCTTTTAGGTTTGAACTGTAGCACAGCTTTGGGACATCTGACTACACTCAGCAACTCTTTCTTACTGTAGAGCAAGACGTGACAGTAGTTGCAGAGAAAAAAAAAATCACGAAAAAAAATCACTGAACTGAGACTAGTCTCCCAGTTTTGTCATTTGTTGCAGTCTGTTTATAAATAGATAAATATTAATGCATCAGTTTTACTGCTATCGGGTGATTCATAACATTAAATATAAAAATATAAAGTTATATATAGGTGTATATAGAGGTGTAAATATAAATATAAATGTAAATGTATATTAAGGTAGTTGCTATCTCTTCCAGTGTGACCTACAAAGAACTGTTTTCATGACCTTTTTTTTTTTGTTTTTCTCTCCTTAGAGTGGACAAAATTACGACTTTTTGAAAAACTCAGAAATGTCCATGCAAGCTTTGGTATTTGTACAGTGCTTGTCCAGTAATATGTGTGCATAGTTGTATAGTTTTGCATATATTTGTTGTAATTGTGGGAACAAATTCAGCATGGGACCAGGATAATTTCAAGGAAGCAGAAAGAAAGAAAGTGCAAAAATGAAATTTCCTAGTTATTGCAAATGACAAAAATGACTGTCTGTCACAACCGTTATAAGCCAAATGGACTCCAGGTATTAGAATCACAGAAGCTCTCCGCGAACCTCTGTACTGTTGTAGGTCACATAAATTCTACTAAAAATACTACAATTAGCAAAGAGACATTTGTGATCGTGTTTAAAGAAAGACAAAGGAAATTGTCTAGACAATGAGTTTGTTAAATTGTAAGTTATACCGTGACGATGCATCAGTGATGAAGGAAATGTGGCGGCTCTAAAATGTGTGTGCTCCAGCTCCATGGCCTGGGGAAGGTTTCTAATATACCTGATTAAGACTATCTCCTTGTATTATTTTTAAACTTTTTTTATGGCAATACAATAACAAAAAAAAATCCATTGCATTTTCAGAACTATCTTTAACTTTGTTTCCAAATCTACAGAAGGGCCCGTTTTAATGACTTTAAATTCTTTTATTTTTAGCTTATATCCATTCTTACAAATTATCCTTGCTCATCAAGAACAGCTATTCAAACCAGTATACAACACACAGAACTTGCTGTATAATTTGATCTAACCTAAACCAGCGCTCCAGTT
Organism: Phaethon lepturus; assembly: GCF_000687285.1. Lineage (NCBI taxonomy): Eukaryota > Metazoa > Chordata > Aves > Phaethontiformes > Phaethontidae > Phaethon > Phaethon lepturus. Next base: position 44,759 of record NW_010541095.1, on the reverse strand, counting down.
AGTCTTTCTAACGTGGTTTCTGTTCCTCAAGCAGTGACATCATGGCCCATCCATCCTTTTTTTGTTGTTGTTTTTAATAAAATGGTGCACACAGTGACCCTTGGTGCTGTGAAAAAGAAGCCAATTCCCACAAGTAATTTGTCATTAGGGCAAATAAAGTGCTGTGAATAAACACCTACGATGTAACATGGCAACATGTTATGAAAGAGCTGGGGAAAACGCACATGTCTGCTTCAAGGAAAAGCACATGGGTTTCCTCAGAGTGGGGTTTCATAAGCAAAAGAAAATGTATAATGTATAGATTGGGGAGTTTAAAAAAATCTGTTATTCAAAATGGTAAATATTTAGATTGAAACACTGACTTTTGGTATATGGAATTTTTATTATACATCAACTTAGTTTAATTTTTAACCCATCTTTTTATCTAACCATCTATACCCACTGTGCAAAAAGAGGAAGTTTTCAAGGCTTACTCTTTTTAAAACCTTCATGAAGTTTTAAAATTGACTGTTAAATGTGTCACAGATCCTCAAAAATCAGAATAAATAAAAGAAAAACAATTTTGAAAGTTTTGAAAACAAGTTGTGATACTAAAATTAGATATCTAAGTCTCTTACTGTTTGTTCTGAACTTTCAGTGTTTAAATGTAGGTGAGTTACGCATAAAAGTAAAACATTTTCCGTGTTTTTTTAACTATAAGGGACAGCACCTTGTGGAATCTATTGGAAGTGTTAATATTTGTATGCTTTGGGGATAATTTTTTATGGCAAGTTTCACATGTACAAGATTTCATTACCACAAATTCATAATAACAGTCAAGTCCTCCTCCCGTATTAAAAATAGAATGCTATGGCATTTTTCTTATGTGACTAATACGTTGTGACTAAGGTTGAGAAAAATGGTGCATCCTTCTTGATAACTAAATCCTACCTATCTGCTGGGGTAGCTCTCTAGCTTGTTTTTTTAGAATTATAGAATGCTTTAGGTTAGAAGGGACCTTTAAAGGCCATCTAGTCCAACCGCCCTGCCATGAGCAGGGGCATCTTCAACTAGAGCAGGTGGCTCAGAGCCCCGTCCAGCCTGACCTGGGATGTTTCCAGGGATGGGGCATCTACCACCTCTCTGGGCAACCTGGGCCAGGGTTTTTTTCCCTGTTTTTTTCCTGGACCAAGGAATTTCTTCCTTGTATATAGTCTTTTAAGCCCATGTCTGCTCCTGCCCCAGCTCTGCTACTCCATAACCAGCCTCTCTGAGGTTGCGTCTTCTGAAATTTAGACAAGGATTTAAAAAACCCTGATGATCTTTGTGGGAGTAGATACTGGCTCCAAATAAAACACCGGAACACTTGTTTTTTCTCCTGGTTATAGGCTTCTGGATCATGATGTGGAAGTCCTGCAAGCTCTTGATCTTTATAAAGGACCAAGATCTGGGCAGGTACAGGATGGAGAGATGGCTCTGTCTGGAATGTGGCAGAAAATAGGAATTAATGTGACTTTGGCAGAGGGAAAAAAGAATGGCTGGAGCAAAAATGTTCTGGAGAAAATGTAAACACAAAAAATGTGCTAACTAGACATTGTCTTTCTCCAGCATGCTTTTGGGAAATGCCCATCAACAGGTTTAGAATATTTCATATTGTTGTTAGTTTATTTTCGGGTCATTTATTTGAGTGTCATAAAGAACATTAGCTGGTGGTTAGGGACTACAATATTCATTATATCATTCCAATCATGTGGACAAGTTTATACTACATATGATTTACAATGGCCTTTCCGCAGTTAAAATTGTTAAATTCAGGTACAACACTTTATACATGGTTGTATTTAGTAAAATCCAAGCGCCTGAGCACAGAGATGCCTTCCGATCAAAGTCCAAAAAATTAATGCTTTTACACAAACACTGTGGGTTGCAGCAAGAGCTGTTTATGGCGCTCTGCCTACATCCTTTATCATGTCTCTGCTGTTGTTAGTAAAATATACAGAACTACTTTATGCCAAAACAATGGAAGTTAATGCAGATAACTTGTTCCAAAGTTAACCATCAAATAAATCTTCTTTTTTTAAACTGTTAAGTGAAATGGTGTTCTAAAACTTTAAAAAATTGTCAAGATGATGAATACTGTGTGTGTAATACAAGTAAATACCACAGAATTGATTGCACACACGTGTCTTGAATAAAGGATATTAAATAGTTTATTCCAGAGAGAGACTGGTGAAGTTTTAGCTAATATTATTAGAAATTCTGCAATGATGGATCAGATTTATAAGGGCTAAAAACTAAGAAAACCTCTTCAGAAATAGAAATGGTGCATTGAGTGGATCATTGGCCAGAAGATTGAAGACAGGCAGGGGGATACAGCCTGCCTAGGTAGTCTGACTTCTCACATGTCTAGCAATTCTTCTTAACGGCAATGATTTTTCAAAATGTCTTAGTTAAATTTGTTTTGGTAAATCTGTCCTCTCAATTCAGTCATAGACTTGGTGGTTCAGGGCAAATCCCTTAACCTGTTTCTCCTTCAGCTTTCCCCATGTGTAAATATATAAAAGTTTATCCTCATGGGGATGTGTCCATACTTTAGAGGAGCCACCACCAGCCAGTTTTAGGTCTATCATTCAGCCTCGACTGTCAAAACGCTGACTTAACGGTTAAGAGCATATATGTATGGGATTCAGCCACACTGAAATTATACTTTTATGCTCTGAGACTCAGAGAGTGGGTAAGTCGCTGAGATGGGAATGGTTTAACTTAGGCTCATTTGGGAACCTGTCTTGTTTATAACGTAGCTAATGGATTTGGATAAGGCTGTTGAATGTGATTGAACTTTTTCTGATTGTATCTACAGAGCAGCTCCAATGAGTGATGGCGAGCAGTGGCAAAAAAGTAGATCTCGTAGGTGATTTGGTCAGTGGCTTGAGAATGTAGATAAACGTGAAAATAATATGCCAAGGGACGGCAAGTGAAATCAAAGAATACACATTACATGGAGTAGTTACGCAGTATACTGACTAAGGAAAGGAGATTTAGGGGGTTGAAGAAAAATCCTCAAAGCAATTAGTCAAGAGTACAACTGCAGTGAAGCTCACATAAAGCGTGCATGTTCTTATTTTGGTAGCAATTTTGAAGAAAAGGGTCTTTTTACATTTAAGGTGCTCCATTACAGGCTAACGGGGATGATTCTGGTGTTTAGGAATATTTCTTTTGACAAAGAGGGAAGGGAGCGGTTTGTTCACAGCCCAAAAACGAGCTGTGACGGAGTAAAACTCTGAAGAACTGTGGAGGAGTTTGATAAAGTGGAGCAAGTGTTGGCTTTAGTAAGCAGTTCAATAAACAGGCTAGAGTGGGTAAACATTTGGAAATTAAAAGGAAACGGAAAATTTAAATGTCTGTACTTATCTGGGAGAACCATAATCATGCTGAAAGGCATGTAAGTAAATAATATCTGTGTAAATTAAGTTGAGGTACAGGTAGGCGTTTGGAATGAGGGTCCCATGGTGGCTCTGCACGTAGTCCTCTTCGTGTTAATTTAGAAGAGTCATGTTTGAATGACGGAGCTTCACTTGAGCGTTTCCTGGGTAAGGACTGTGATTTATTACTACTTCAAATCAAATGGTAAAACTAGATCTGAACAAAATGTTACACTTCATATGTTACAAAAATGAGTTCAGTGTCTTCAATACAACTGTACAAATGCATCCTGCCATTGGGAAGCATTTTAAGTCTGGTCTGAACATCAGATGGAAGATCCAGTGTTGTCTAATATTGTCTGTGGTACCTCAGGAAGGTCATGAGCAGCTCTGCCTCAGTTTCTCCATCTTGGTGTTTGTTACTCACACCTGTGGAAAAAACAAGGGGTGGTTGCTTTTATCCCGTGAATAGATGTACTACTCAATTCTTTTCTCCTAGGCGTGGGGCTGTTTTTCTAATTTGTGATTAATTTTTTTAGCTGGTCATTATAGAAATCAGGCACGGATAGCTGAATAAGAAGATCCGCTTCCATGTCACACATGTTTGGCCGGTGTTATCGGGAACAAACGGCCTTTCTGCATTAGCTTTTGTGTACTGGTGATGAAGCAACTCACTGGGCTCAGTCTAGATGTAGACAAGCCTCACACTAGATTGAACATTACCACGTTTGGCATTTGCTAGCAATCTTAGCCATATTCCTGGCAAAAACGCCAAGACTTTTCTGGCAGAATTGCCTTTTTACTTCCCAGAGATGTTTGCTTCATTTTATTTTAGCAGGCAAATAGTTTTGTTCTCCCTGTTGATGCTGGTGCTGCTGGTGGTGATGTGGTTCAGTGGAGACCTTTGGCTTCTCAGCCAGTGAACCGTAGGTTATTTTATTTCACAGGTATCATATTCACTAAAATTATATGTAAAGCGTGTCATTTACTGAATGCTGGTGGACTTGTTGCTTGGATGGATGTGAAATGTCAACCATGTTTTGTCTTCCCATTTGCTATTAATTAATTTAAAATTACCGGGTAAAACTGAAATCCAGCATAAACACAATACATATTTTTTTTTTTTCCCCCCCGAACAGGTTCATGCCAGAACATAAGCTTGCCCATTTGGAAAAGGTAA
>NW_010541095.1:20178-35178 GCF_000687285.1 Phaethon lepturus | reverse complement strand
AAAAACGTAGATTGCAAAAATTATCTGAAGATTTCTCGTCTAAGGGAAAAGAGTGTGTACAGAGATAGCACTGTGCCCAGCTGCCTGTTTTTAACGTAGAGTATCACAAAGTCAAAGAGCTGAAGAAATGAGACCACGGAGGAAAGGGATGTTTTGTCATCACCATTGCTGTACTAATATGTGGCTGCCCACTGTGAGGACCTCCTCCGCTTCACTCAGGAGCAAGTCCTTGGAAAGGGCTTGTTCCAGACAGTGCAGTCGTGCCTTCTGTGATGGGGCAGCTCTTCATCACTCCCCTGCAAGCTGCGAGGCAGAGGAGCCTGGAAAGGCATTTTTTAAATGGAAATGGTAGTGCCTTGTTCCTCTTCATCTTGGCAGTGCAACACAAAATTTGTGTAGTCACTCTCTGTCTTTGAATGCAGAATTCAAAACTATTTAATATAGAGACATTTGAGAATACAGTGAATCTATATCCAAGTCATAGTTTTCCTCACACTGTCGAATATTTTGGACCAAAGTTTACCGCATCAACATGCAGGTGTGGAAAGACAGCAGAAGATGAAAGAATAGATGCTGCACCTAGAAGTCACTGTTGAGTACCCATAAATACTATTAGCCTCAACAGGCAACAGCCTCAACATTGTCAACAGCCTGCAGAGAGTATGTAGGAGAAAGGGCCGTGGTCTTACTCCTCCCTGCCACGTGGCCACTCGTGCAATGTCATATAAGGAGCGCAGAGTTGTGCGTTCTCAAAGGAAAGTAGATCCCCCTTTTCAGGGAAATCATAGCTGACTGGGTCTCTTCTGCCCCTTTGCACAGGAAAGCGGTGGAGAATTTGGCTCTAGATCTGTGCTGAATGGGGATTGAGTTCCTGCAGGGAAACCTCATATTTGAAAAGCAACTGATTCTGGCAAATTTAATCCAAAAAGGTGAAAGTGGTGGTTAGATAAGATAGACTGAAAAAAAAGCCTTAAAATGCAAGTGCTTATACAGCCTTAACTAGAAGGTACCAGAAATGATAAAAAGCCCATAGGATGTACAATAATGATTTTAAAATGCAAACTTCCTAGCAGTGTCTAAGAAAAGCTATCAAATACTCTCAAAGAAAACGGTGTTCACCAGGGCTGCAATACGGATGACACGTGGTGAATGAACCAGTGCCATGCAAGCATGCATAGAGACATCATTAGCATCATTCTAGTTACATGATTAACTAGAAGCTGACATCCTCACTTCTTGAACACCTAAAGCAAAAAAAAAAAAAGTAGCAAAAAAAGTAGCAAATAAGAAAGTTAATGAAATATTCCAAGAAGTTCAGATTTAAATTTAACTGGAAGGGAGCCTGGAGTATCTGTTCTTCTTTCATTGCTCATTCAATGGTGAAATCTAACCTTGACACTTCTTCCCATGGGCAGAGATTTGGGGTATTGACCCCTTTCAGTGGAAGATCCACTATTGCTTGATCACTGTTTTTAAGACCTTGCAGAAAAGTTCAGCGTATAATGAAGACCTCTCCTGCTACAGTGGACATCTCAGCATCATTTTTTCCACCTTTCTTATAGCAAATTTTCTTGAAGGGCTATAAGAAGTTGATAGTCCGGAGGAGAAAGCATCTCTAATTTTAATCAGGCCCTTCTGGCCTGATCTCTGGTTGAGCTGTGGATAACTAGAGATTCGGAAGAACTGACCTATAGTGAAAAACTAAATGTGAACCTAACAATCTTGAAAATCTTAAGGTAAACACTTCACCCCCTGGTAGAATGGCAGGAATTAAGTAAGGGCTGTGACATTCACCTGCGAGGCTCTGAGAGACCTCAGCAGTGCATCATCCCCAACCAAGATCTGCCTTCCCAAACCTTATGGAACACAAAAATATTTGTACTACCTGCATTTGTATACACTTTGCCTTTCTATAAAACCTTGAATCTGCTAGTCTGAAACAGGACTATTCAGGATCTGATCTTAAAGCTGGAGAAACTGAGGCAGAACGTGAGTTACCAGCTTTTGCAGCACAGCTCACCAAATCACGTCTGCCTCTGGAGATGCGTTTGTGTTGCCCCAGCTTCCTCTTGCTTTTCCCATGCACGAATCAGGTAACTGCCTCCATGGGACAGAGAGGAGTAATGGCATCTACCTTTAAATCAGGTACTTAAATTTTCATTAGCTGGTAAATCTGAAGAGCTGAAAATGGGGTATTTTTTAGCTTTCCAGAACTTTGCATTTTTGCCAATCATATTGAAAGATTCACGGAGGGTAGTGAAGGTGTTTGGGTTTGAGTGGTATTTTTTCTCCTATGGTTTCAGTTGCCCGGGTGCTGATTAGTAATCGAAGCAGTTTGCTCATTTGGCATCAGCAATGTACTAAAGGAGAGGGGAACTATCTCAGAAACACAAAGAGCTAAACTATTTTGTGAACTCTTCTCGCTCAGATGTATACTTCAAATTGCATTCCCTCAGTTGAGGGAAATAATTTCAGTTACCCTGGTCACAGTCGAAAGCAGTCCTCTTTTTGAATGCCTTTTTTCATTAATGTAGATAGGTTTCTGAGAGATGAGAAACGATGTTTCTCCTAATTACAGTTACATGTAGTTCATTTCCTTTTTTAAAAGCTCGGTGTGAAAGGCAGTTTCCTTTAAAAAAGGGGGGGGGGGGTGAAGAAAAAAAGTGATACAGCTGATGTTCCTGTTGCCTTAGCAACAGATTTATTTATTAGGACCTGAAATGACATGAGTTAATATACCACATACCTGCTGATCGGCAAACTCTCCTATTTCAGCTCCAGTTCACAATTAAGTCCTGGACAGCTACAGCCAGGGGTTAATGTTACTCATTAGGAGAACTAGGTCATTACTGGGAAATCAAGGCACTTAAGGCAGCATGGATAAAATACAAAATTCAACATCTCAAGGAGTGAGGGGTTTTATGTTAATTAACCTTATTTTCCTTTCATTAAAAAAAAAATCTTTCATATATGCATATGACAGTGGATCAATTAATTGGGAAAAAAAAAAAGTAAGCTGTAGTTTACTTTCCTCTCCTAGTTGTCTTCATTTCCTTTGGAAGGGTTTCATTATTTTATGGAAAATTCTTATGTCTATATGATGAGTAAAAAGGGTATTAAAATTAAGAAGGGAATCATCATGGAAATCAGCTTTACCACAAGGGAATGAGCAAATAAAAGCCTTGGAAATGAAAATAAATAAGCTTTGCTAATACCTCACCTAAGGAGCAGAATATAAGCCCATCAGAGCTTGGAGATATTTAGAGGTATTTCTTTGCTTCTTTATTAAGCAGTTACATAGTTATTTGACCTTCAGAAACTGAAACTTTAAAGAACTAAATCCAAGTTGTTGGTTAATGGTCTATTTACAGAAAGCTGATCAGTGGTCTAGCAGACAGTAACTCCTGTACTTAGTAATTTGCTTCTGATTTCCAGGAAAATTAAATATACTCTCTGAAAGTTTTATTAAGATATCTGAGTGGGAGTTTTAACTTGATAAGTCATAAGAGATTTAATAAAGCTCTCCTGAAAGCCTTTGTTTACTAACTTTTAGCAGACTTCATTGTGATACTGGAGAACTTAATAGGCTGAAAAGGAATTGTATTAAAATAAACTTATTTTTTTACTCACTGCTTCCCCAAAACCACTTAGTACTTTTACTAAGCACTCTACTTCCTTTTTTATATTTAAGCTCCGTGGCCCAATTCTGCTTCTCATTGTGCTTAGAGCAATTTGGTGTAAACTCTTTTCCCACTCCTGCAAAGTCAGGGTTGAAGCAGCATCTTACCTGGGGTGCGTGTAGTAAACCATTGTATCAGACTGTAAGAGCACTGTTACCTGTAAGAAAGGCAGACTTCAAGCCCCATGAGTGGTTTTCTGCTCCATGGGATGGTTTTGCACTCTGATGTACCCGTTTTCTTAAATACAAGAAGGAAGGTGAATAACATCAAGATTTTGTTTCAGCTATCACATACAGAAATCTTCCTTCTTCAGTCCCTCTATGCTATCCAGATGTCTGTAGGGCAGCCACTTGAGTGCTGTCCTCTGAAGCCTGTTACAATAAATGTTTCAGCTGTGGTTGAAAAACTGATTTTGAGTTAATGTAAGACTACAGCTACATCACCTGGACATTTGAAGATTATTTAAGTTTGGAATAAAAGTATCAGTTTGCCATAAAAGCTCCAGTAAGCTTGGCTCGCCCTTTTTCCGTGATGGGAGACTCATTTTATGATGTCTTTCTTCCCTGGTGCAACTGCAAAACCCAAGTCTTTGAGCAGAAACACATGTGAACTGGTGGGACTAAGGAGGCTCTGAAGGAAGGGGGCTTTACACTCTTCCACCTGTTGCCATCACAGCAATCCTTTTCTGCTCCATTCACCCAAGCTGATCTTGGCCTTTCTCTCTCAAACCTCTTTTCTTTTTTCTATGCTCAGTTCCTGAGCTGTCTCCTCCTGTTTAGTCTCCTTGTGCAGGGAATTTGCTCCTCACTTTTCTCCAGTTTCTCAACCCTTCTCTGTCTCCATCATTTCAGTCACCCTCCCTGTCTGTGCAAGGGACCTTCTACAACACATTGGTCCCTGTTTTCTCCGAAGCCCCATTGTCTAACCTGACTGTGTTGTCCTCTTGGTCTTACACTGATTTCACTTTTTTCCCCATATGAACAGGCCTTGTGTTGTATCTTTTTCCCATCTCCTTTACTTCTTCACTCAGTTCACTGTTTCTTTGCCATGCTATTCTTGCATAGCTGGTCATATTGGTCAGTTCTTATTTGTCCCCTTTGCTTTTTTTCTGGTCCATATCTAAGAGTTGTAGTCAAACTAGAAAAGCCATACCACACCATTACCACTTTCTGCCTTTTCAGCCCTCCTCTTCTACTGCTTTTTTAAATTAATCAGATCTTCCATTTTCTTGTTATTCCTATTTTCAAGGCATATAAATCAGTTCTTTATTCTGTGAACACCAGTAATTTTATTCTAAGTCCAGTAGAGGAATCATTGAAAGTGAAGACAAGATTGGTGTTTTCAGTTCAGATATTAGATCTTTCCTGGGTTTTAGCAGCCTGACTTGTGCTAGTAGGACTGTCTTGCTCAGCTTTGGCCTGACATGTGCTCAAGACACGTGGACTATTCAGTGACCAGGCAAAAGAAGAAATTTTTCAAAAGCTTGGCTAGATTTTTAGGAAGACTTCCAACATGAGCAACAAAAAGCGTATCTGTGACTCAAAATCAAACACATCCAAATATTTAGTTCTTGCTCTAAAACAAAAGAGGTTCGAATGCTTAATACAGAGGCTTATTTGAAATTTAATATATGCAAGATATGGCTTGCAGTTTTACTGGATAGGTTAGTTTTTTCCTAAATCTTGTTCTTTGGATGTTCTGGAAAACTTTTGGCAGAATTTTTCAAGAATATTATAGTCCAAGGTAGCCTCAGTCTTGGGAAACATCATAAGCAAGGACAGAAGACGTTTTGTAAAAAGAAGTCCCAGAGAAACTTAGCAGACGGTGCCACCAGCCTCCTTGCAATTCACAGCACCCTGACCAAGTATGCAAATACCCCCCAAGAGACAAAAATCAAATATTTCATAAGCAAATGATCTAATATTCTTCCTTACTTTCACCAATAATAGGGAGGTTTTAGTTCTTCCTTCAAAGCTCTTTTTAATTAGTTTCCTCTTCTTACCACACTGCAACTGTTTGGCTGTTCTCTCTTTCCCTTCTTCTCCTCCCTTGCTCTCCTTTTCTCCATGTGTTCACCCTTTTTTTTCCCTCCCTTTGTCCTCGAATCATAGAACAGTTTGGGTTGGAAGGGACCTTCACAGGTCATCTAGTCCAACCCCCTGCGCTGAGCAGGGACATCTTCAACTGTATCAGGCTGCTCAGAGCCCCGTCCAACCTGACCTGGGATGTTTCCAGGGATGGGGCATCAACCACCTCTCTGGGCAACCTGGGCCAGGGTTTCACCACCCTCATTGTGAAAAATTTCTTCCTTATATCTAGTCAAAATCTGCTCTCCTTTAGTTTAAAACTGTTACCCCTTGTCCTATCACTACAGGCCCCGCTAAGAAGTCCATCCCCATCTCTCTTATTAACCTGCTTTTAAGTACTGAAAGGCTGGTCTCTTCTTTTTCTCAGTTGTGTTTGTGCAAAACCTGACTCAATGAAATGAGTTGATTCCTCACTCTGAAAGTGATGAGATTTGTAGTTACTTTAATCTTGCTGAATAATGAGTTTCAAGCCTTGGTCTTGGAGCCAAGATTTCCTGCTGAGGAGCTTCATCCTTGGAGATGACAGCTGCACAAATCCAAAAAGGATGAGTTATCTTAGATACCTGAGCTAATTCCTCTCGGAATTACTCAGTAAGGACCAGGACTGACTTTTTGACCCAGGCAGAGTATCTCGTGGAGTATTAAGTAGTTGTAGTTTTGTGATGCGAGTCCAGCATGGAAATCACAGAGGGGCCACAGGGTTTTGTATGGTTGGTTTGCCATTCCCAGGCAAATGTGTAGTAATGTAGTTTTTATCTAGTAATTTATGTTTTATTCTTCTTCTGTTCTTCCAAGGAACCACCTGGGTAGATCCTGATCCACTTATCATATTCATACCCATCTATTATACCATGCCATGACTTTTTTTCTAGTAAGTTGAATTACAATAGGATATATTGTGTATGGTTATCAGGGCTGTCAGGATCACTGAGATTATTTTATCTTTCCTACAATGACTTCTGACAACAGGAAACCATTTGTTATGTTACCTTTGGAACACTAAATGAAGTTAATTTTAATTTTTTTTTAAGATACTGTTTAGAGATAATCCATAACAATTATTTCATTTGACTAAAATGTTCTTTATCTGAACACTATACTTGTGAAAAGCTAGGTTCACTAAGTTGGAGTAAAAGAAATGAAAAGGCATCTGGATGAACGTGCATTGATTTTTACACCAAGGTAACTGAGACCAAATGCTAGTCTTTGTCTTCAAAGGTTAATCTCTCTTTAGGAAATAGGCAGGAGGCTCAATGACTGATGCTAGTCCTGAGGTTTCTTTGGTTAGAGAATACGCAATACTTTATTTTGAGTTTTTTCTTCATGAATTGTGAGGGGACAAGAAGAAGAATCTAAACAATAAACTTCCAAGGTTCTTTTTTTTTTTTTTTTTATGAATCTCTTCTAGATAACACAAGATAGGAGAAAATGCTTTTCCAGCGTAAAGCAAAATGCCACCCATTTTTCTCAGGCCAGCAATTTGAAAAAATCGGAAGGGAAAATACACACTCCTGACTGTAAATACGTCATGGGCTATAATAGAAAATAAAACACTGTATTTGCCAGTACTGTTTGGCTGCTTTTTGCCTTGCCAGTGCCATTTTTTAATTCCCTGGCTTGCAGAGGTGTTTTGCAAGTGCAGGCAAGGATTGGGACCTTTTTTTGCTTGTAGGACCTCCAAATCACTAGCTAAAATTTATTCTATAGGGTCCTTTTTGTCAGTGACACCTATGCAAAAACATTTTTTTCTAGTTGACTCCGTTTTCTATTAACAGAGGGGGTATTAGATATTGTGGTAACTTTTGATGCTGACAATGCCAGACAATGTTTAGAGGCACAATTAAAGCAAAGACACTTTGAAAGCGTATCAGCTGAAGAAGCAAACTCATTGGACTTAACTACATATTTACAGTCTACCTCTACCTCATATTGGAAATATAAAAAGATGGAAAAATACTGTTATAAATTGAATAAATGAAAAGCAATTAACTTTTCCTTCATGTTTGCATTTTCATAGTTATTTCTTTCCCCTTGTTCCTTTTCTAACAGCTCTTTCCTGGCAGTAGTATTTCCTCTTTTGCAGCTATCATGAGCATTGTTACGACAAATTTGGTGTTAGAATTTCAATTTTTTTTTTGTCCCTTTTTTTTTTTCCCCCAATCTTAACAGAAAATGTATATTAAAGTAATTTGATTTAGGGAAGTCCTCTGTCCTCTGTGAAAATAATGACTAGAATGTATTTCATTTGGTATATTGAATAGGCTTATAACATGAGTCTCTTTACTTTAAGAAGAATATTATCTTCCTGAAGTATTTACTGACTCTGATCCTTACCACATTTCTGTAAATGAAAACTCCTGGAAGACCATATCTTACAGATGGGGAAACCTGGGCAGAGCCGCCTCGTGGGACAGCAGTGTTAGGAAAAGACCAGAACTCTGCAATTGTCTGTTTTGAAGGCCAGGCTTATTTCTTGTAACTACGCTGCTACTTTCTAACATTATTAGGTTATAATAAACCTATATTCAAATTTTGCTGAGCTCAAGGTTTAACGAAAAATAGCAAAGTCTAATACAATAAATACTATAATGCAGTGAAAAAATCCCCGATGTTGTTCTTCAGGTTAGGTTTTTAGGAGCCTCGTTTCTAGCTCAGCAGCGGGTGCGTGCAAGGACTGCACCAGTTATTGATGTGCTGCTGTTGACTTCTTGAGAATGCCCTGAACAGATACAGGGTCAACAGGAGGCTGATGTCGCATGAGTCCTCTTATCAGCCTGTGGCATCCTTCATCACCCGCCCCAAGTCCGTACCATATCAGTCAAAACAGTAAAGAACCTCAAGTTCCTGCTGTTATCGCCCCAACAAAGAACGTTACTGGGATAAAGGCACCTTCCAGCTCCTGGCGCTGGGTGTGATAGAGGTGCAGCTCTCGCCTCGCAGCCCTGTCTCAGCAGCAGTGGCTGCCCATGCTTTTCTTCATTCTTTCAAAAATGTTAACTTTTACACAAGCTCATGCAGATTTTCTACCTTTTCCTCCATGGTGCTTTTGTTCTCCATCCTCACTGCAGTCTGCTCCCCTGCTAACGCTGCTGCGTGCCTTTGCTCTCTTTATTCTCTTCCTCTTTGAGTCTTCTTTAATTATCACACAGTTTTATTTTTGTTTCCTAATTTATATCTTTACTGATATTTTCCTGACCTTTTCTCTACCACTGATACCACTCTCGAATGCCCCTTGCAGCTTCTTTCTTTCTCACGGTCTGATTTTTCTGTATATTTTCATTTTTCCCAAGCTTACACCTTTTCCTTTTTTGCTTCTATTTATCCTACATTTATCTTTTTTCCCCCCTGAGTCTGGATATGCCATCTTTTTTTTTTTAGTTTTAACTTGAATATTTGTTTGTTTGGGTTTTTTCCTTTTCTCGTGGTTCTCTTCCCATTTACATTGCCCACCTCGTCTTGCAGTTTGCTGCCAAACTCGTGCCTCGCTATTTCACTTTCCCAAAACTGAAGGACCACTGTCGTCCGCTTCGAGGTCTTTGTCTTAGAAACTTTATTTCCTTCACCCCTAATTATTGATTCTGTGCTCAGGGACTTCCCCAGCCCCGTCCCTGCTCCTCACGCCTTCCCTGTGCTCTTGTGCTCTGTCCCTTGTCCCTTGCTCTCCTCCCTGGATGTCTCTTGGCTCACCCGTCCTCTGTCTCCACAACTGCTGCCCAGCTTCATAAATACTGAGTGATACTTCAGTGGCCTATTTTATCAGCCATATTTTAGCAAGAAGTGTAGGTAGGCAGAAATCTGTCTTTTAGCTCTTACTATACATCCTAAAACATATAAAAAAAATTAAAATGCTACATTAACTTTTGAAGATTTTGTACCTGTTTTAGTATTGCCATTTCCCACCTTTGTCCGTCTGACATTCAGGTCATTTTACGAAACGGGGAGGCAGAAGGAGATGCACCCAGTTTGAATTGCTTGGATTTAAGGCATTGTAAAAAGTGAAATATTACTGCCTGCCCTCATAATTTGGGATTCTCTACCACTGAAAATCTCCCATGCTAAATGTCCTAAGAAGATTAAGATCAACCCTTTTAATATTGCTTTTAGCTGAGCTTATTTGTAACCCTTTCAGAATATGTAGCACCTTAAGAGATGGCATGACAGGGCTGTTGCTATCACAAGCGTTACCTACCCTTTACGCAGTATTTTCTCAAATATTAAGACTTTCTCCCCTATTTAGCACCTTTATGTTACTGATTAACTTGCATAAACTATAGGGTTTAATATATATTTTTTAATAGACTGCATTTATTTTACCTCTTTGAGCAAGCCCTCTTTTTCACAACTTTTCTACTTTCTAATTGCATAGCTGTATGTGTCTTCCTCCAAATCCGAAATAACTGATTATCACCATGTATGATAAGTTTACATATACTTTAAAAATTGAACTTAAGTCACAGAAGACCATATGGGTCTCTTACTGATTTCACTCAAATTCAAGAGATGAATATGCACTGAATAATGTAAAGGGCCAAATTCTGCTATTTCTTTTATTTTTTAAAAAATATGTTTTCCATCACTGGTCAGGGATATGGGTATCCTGCAGCCCCAGGGAATAACTCCAGTTTAGCTGGGCTTTCCGCAGTCTCCTTCCAGTTTCAGCGATGGGTAAGGCTCGAGGACTCGGGCTGAATTCACAAAACCCCTGAATAGCAGAGGGGTGTTTTGAAGACTGTTGCCATTGATTGTGTAGAGGAGCAGCATCATAGTGCTATAAAGTTGCTTTTTTTAATCATTTTAGGCTGAAAAGAGGGATGTCAAGTTATCAATTAATCCTGACAGCATCCTTCTGTGGTGAAAAAATAATACTGGCACACCCATTTTATAAAACAGAAAATCTAAGGCAGAGATAATGGAGGCTCAATACTGGTGCTGCTGATACCACCACCCTCCCAATCCCCATTTCAAGGACAGTCTTGAAAGTTTTATTTCAGATTACAAAGGGAAGTCACTAAATCAGGCTGAACCCTGGGCCGCATTCCCATACCCAGACCGCTAAACCTCAGCCAGTTCTTAAGAGGGACTTCAAATGTCTGTCTTAAAATGGGTTTCAGACTCAAAAAAACCCAAAATCTGGGTAAAAAAATTTAGTGTGCAGTATCTAAACATGGACATTCAATGTCCCCAATGGCAGTGCACTCAAATCTAAGTACAGGTATGGTGCCTGTATCTATTTTGTGGCATTTACAGCTGGAGTTTGGTCATTCTGATGTTTTCATGTTCTTTCAATGAAATTTAGAGCATCTTCATACCCAGTTCTTATTTTTCCTTTGCCAGATGCATATTAAATCAAGTAAAAATACACGAGCATTTCAAATACCTAAACTAAACAACAAAGCCAGACCCTTGAGTCACATTAGCTTAATTTTTCCCCAAACATAATATCTTCTAAGAAAAGTTTGCATTTTAATATCAGGCTTTTATACAGTTTTGCAGTTCTTCTTAAGGAAATCGAGTATATATAATTAATACTGTTTAATAAAGCTCAAAAATGCAACAGATGCAGCCAAAAATGCACGTCATTTTGAGCAGATCTTTACAGAACAGACATTCCATATTGTGTTCATCTTTTTCCACGATCACTGCTATGACAATCTGGTGTGTTTAGCAGTTGTTGCTGAGTAAGGCAGACTGGATTGTATATGATTTTCTCCATGTCAGCCAAGAAAGAGAGCTCTCTTTTTGATGCCGTGAAGAGGTGGTCTTGTGCTATTTATTGCTTTCTACCAGGAGGAGCTGTACCTTTACTAACTTGCAAGAATAATAATACATTGCAATCTGTAGAGGCACGTGCTAGAAGCTTTCTGTAGGTCTTAATTGAAAATAAAATGGTTGTGGGGTGGAAAAGTCACAGGAACTGGTAAATCGAATAAGATGACCTCCCAAATAGAAAAGCTACAAGATTCACAAAACACGTCATTAAAATCTGTATCACAAAAAAGCAAGATATTTTAAAAGGGGACATGGAAGGAGGATCACCTACAGCAGAAAACCCGTAAGAGAGGCTCCAGTGCAGAGGAAACTGTTCCCCTTTCAGCATTCCTTCTGGGTGCCAAATTTTCCTTCTGTTCTTCCCCACCTATTAAACAAAGCTGCAACTTCCAATTCCTATCAGTTTTCCTAAATATGTGCAGCTTATGTGGCTCCGACGAGCTGTAAGGCTCCGTGTTCTCCTGCCAGCTCCTTGACAATGTGGCTCCAACAGCATCCTCCACTTTTGGCTGCCTCTGGGACCCCTGGTCTCTTCTGGAAAGGCAGAGGGAAAGCATATCCTTTGCTGGAAGGACTTTTTGTGACTGTGGAGCTGATAGCAGGGCTGTGAAGAGCTTGGAAAGGTCCCTGCAAGCGTCCTGGCTCTGTCACGGCTGCCTGCCCTGTGTAACAGGGATGTTCCGGTCCACCGTGGGGTGAGCATCAGAAACAGGGTGGGCTCATCAGGATCCCTTCTAAAGCACCCACAAAGGCTGCCTCGGGGAAGCGGAGGCGAACGGGAGACACCGTGCTGAGCTACGCTGGCTCTGGGCGTCAGGGCTATTTTCCTTGCAGACTCGCACGTTTCCGATAGAGATGTTCCCTTCCAGCCAAGCCTGAATCCTCGATGATAATCCCATTTGGGCTCTTTCAGCTGGGCATTTGGAGGGGACTAAAATACTGGCAAGGTGTTCCTGCCCCTAATTTACCTACCAGAAACAGGTGGCTATTTTAAGCGTGAGGATGCAAGCAAACTAGTAGGCAGCAAACTAGGATCTTTGCAACTGGAAGAAATTCTCTCCCCGAGCCAGTGCTCGTATCCACTTCGGTTACTGGAACCACCGTGAAAACTCCTGGTTCACAGATGTGAAACAAATTACTAAGCTTATGCAGTTGCATTCCTCCTTATTATTGGGAACAAAACAAATCTGGGAGATGGAGGACTTCTAAAAGTAATTATTGTCTGGCTTTATTTTAAGAAAATGCAACTAATTCTGAAAACTCCACAGTTTCTGAAGATTTCTCAGCCTGGGAAAGTCACATTAATTATAAGATTAATTTGTTTTAATTCCCTAAACCAAAAATATTGACTGAATGAGAAATTAACGCATGTAGAGCTGCAGATGTCATTTGGCTTCAGATTTCCTAAATGATATAATTATTAATCTTTCATATAGCGGTGTGACAAACCTACAGATTCATTCTACAAAGTTATTCTGTGAAGAAAGACACCAGGACAGCTGAGCTATAGATTTGCCCTTAATACAGGAAGGAAAACAGTGGAATTTTCTAAATAATAAATAAAACCAAAATATTTTAAAGACATATGGTGCACATCTGTCTGAAATACAATAATTTAAAGCAGAGTAATTAAATGCAAGATAAAATATTCACCTCACAGTGAGGGAATTACCTAATTTCATTTTTAATATGACTTACCGAATTTGGGAAATTTAGATCATCTGTGGTATCTTTTGGAAATTTAGGTCATCTGTGGTATCTTTTGAAGCTTTCATTCTGTGCTGGTAAAGAAGATAGATTAGCAAATTAGCTTTTAATTCTCTTTTTAGATAACCAACCTTGTGTTTCAAGGCATTGAGTGTCATACCCATACAAACCTTTAATATTATCTTCAGCTGAAATTGTAAATAAGTACAGGTTTCTTATTTTCTGTTTTAACTTCCAGTTAACTCCTTAAAAGTCTAAAGGTAGGTAGTGCCTCGTATTAGTTTATTCCTTTCTTTCTTACCTAAAGCGCTGAATGGATCGGAAGCTTTTCATGAGTATAGTATGGATTCATAAAATTGCAGTTTGGGAAATCCTATGTTTTTAGCAAAAGTTTTTTATTAACCTATTCCTCATGAAAAAGAGGGTGAACTGTAGTGGAGGTTGTATACATATTTTTTGACAGGCAAAAAAAAAGAAAATTAAAAAACAGGTTTTTTCCTACCCTTTTTTTAGCATGAGTTTGCCTTCAGTGAGGTGAGGGATTACTCGGTCCTTCTCACTTTCAAAGTTGGTAATTTAAAGCGTAAAGGCATCATCTGGAGACAGGGAAGAGAGATAAAAATCTGATAAAACTGAGTTTTGACCCTGAGTGCTGGCTTGAAGAAAATGTTCAACCATGTGGCGTAAGCAAAGGAGGAAGTTATGCTGAAGGTGTTTGGTCCCCAAAAGTACAATTTAAGAGAAATACTGCTCTGGTAAACAAACAAACACACAAAAAATCCACAAGTAAATATAAATGATGCTGAGATAAGCTCTGTTTGTTTTAAGGGAACATGACAAAGATCCTGAAACTCTCTGTTTGTTTTAAGGGAACATGACAAAGATCCTGAAACTTTCTTTAAAGTTCTGCTGAAACTGAAAGAGAAGGATCTGCCTTTTCATGTGTCCGTCCTTGGAGAGGCTTTCACTGAAATTCCAGGTACCGTTCCTTTTTTTTTTTTCCTTTACTGCAAAGTTACCATAAAATAGATATTTCCAGAAGTAGTTTTCATGTACATATTTTCTTGTATTAGTGAAACAAGCATGTTTAAAATCTTCATAGTTGTAAAACTAAATAATATTGATATATAGTAAAATTAAAATTATTAAAGACAGTAAGCATTTTTTATTTTACTTGGCAGTGCAAAACTTTATTTATGACTTGTGTTTCAGTAACACTTCTGTATTTATTTAAATAGAGAGATAGGTGTGAGTGATTGGATGAATCAGATAGGAAACAAAATCTTTCCGGTCAAGGTCACTCATCTGAAATCCAGACTGAGATTTTAGCAGGTGAAAACACTTAGTTCCTTTTCAAACGTGAGGTTAAGGACTTCTGTGGAGAGCTTCTGGTTTGTATCTGGCATGAAAGTGGTCATTAATCTTTAATATTTTTATACCATTCTTTCGCACACTTCTTCCATTTCTTGGTTTCTGACAACCACTACTCTGTAAACAGTTTCACCCATCTGAAAAAGAACTAGGTTTTATTCTGAAGACACACAGCTTTGTGCCTGAGATATTGTGGCAGTAAAGAGAATAATCAAATCCTATATTGTGTGCACCTGTAGTAAATTAAACCTTTAAAAATGTACATTAACAATGAGAGAGTTTCAAAATATCCGACATTTTAGCTCATACAAGTTTTCCAAAATGTCGACTTGCATCCCTCCACCTCTTCGTTCTGTAAAAATAGACTTGGGATTAGTTTATTTGTC
>NW_010541095.1:0-15000 GCF_000687285.1 Phaethon lepturus | reverse complement strand
ATTCATGATGTTCATTATTATGAGCTGTAAAGACTATGAGAATTTCATTTTTTAAATGTCTTATGGAATGTATCACTTTCTTAGATCTTGTAGACATGCTGTGGAAACCATAACATAAAATATGAGTTACTTACAATAACTAATTTTAATCCCATCTGCTAAGTATGACAACATTAGCATTTCCACTTAATTAAAAACACCCTTAAAGCAGCAATGTTTTAATCACTCCATTTTATTTACTCTCCTCCGGTGTCACTTGTAATTGTAACTTTTTATTTTTTAATAATGAGGGATTTTTTTTCTCTGTGCATCACACAAAAAAGTGCTGTCGATAATTAGCAGTCTTCTGTTATTACTAGACTCAGGTGTCACAACTGTGTCTCATCCTCATTACAGTAAAAAATTTCACCTATCAGATTCATTATTGCTAGATAATGCGACTGAGAGCCTTAGCAGGCCCTCCAGAAAAGTAATTCAGCCAAGCAAAATTATCAGCTAATTATATTTAGAATCAAAAGCCCAACAACTATTTGCAGATAAATTGTATGAATTGAAGTGAATAGATCTGAATATTAAGATTCATAGATTTAGCAGATGATTTGTTAATTGGAATAAAGAGGTCATTTACTAGCCATTTTAACAATAGATCAATCGGAACCCTATTTATTATTTAACTAGTAGTGCTTAAGGATTGAAATGAAGAATAATTGTATTATTGTTAGGATATTATACTTTTCTGGAAAAGGACAGAAATGGGTGGAAGTTGCAAAGCTTCCGTGTCCGTCGTCGGGCTGAAGCCTGTGTCTGTGTGCTGGGGATGCTCTGCCCAGCTTGGTTTGATCTGTAGATCTTGGCATCTGAAAGGTGTCTGGTCTATAGCAAGACTCACTGCGCTGTAGTAAGGACCTGTCCGAAAGGGCGTGTAGACTTTGCTGCAGAAAGGTAGAAAATGAGTATGCAAATGAGATCATTTGCAAATGAAAGGAGTCCAAATTTTAACTTCTTATCCATCAAACTACAGAGGCATTAAATTCTGATTTTACTAATTCATGATCTTGATGGAGGTTTTTCATAGGGGGAAATTGCGTGCTCAGATGATGACTCAGATTGCATCTTGGCCTGCAGTTTTGTTTTAGGGAGCTGTTCTTTTTTTTTTTTTTCATAGAGACAATATGATTAAAAAGCAAATATTTTAACATAACTTAGTGATCTGAGCTATTACTGAAATGTCCACAGTTTCACTCTTTTTTTTTTTTCTCCTAGATTAAAGAAAACTTTAAAAATCTATTTGCTTTGACATATGACACAATATTTAAGAACTGAAATCATCAATTAAATCACACATCAGAAACATTTCCCTTTGGTAAAAAATATAGTGCTAGACGATGTACACTTTGAAATTGTTGTTAATGTTTAAAATGCAATCTGAAGTGCATATGTTATTTAAAAAAAAACATAAATTACAAATTTTAAAAGTTTATGAAAAAAAACCCATTGCTTAGCAAAAGCGTTTGCAGAGAAATGTGTATCTTTGGGGTTTGTGGATATGCATAGTTTTCTAGCATGAAGGCTGAATATGTTATTCTTTATTTTCTTTTTTTCCTGTTTAAAACTGAGTAGATCTAAAGGAAACAGAGTTCCTTCTGAGTGCCTGTAATAACGTACCAAACCCGATATGCGCACAAAGGTAGCGAAAGCCTTTTGGATTGTCACTGAAAATAGAAAAGATGAACGTTGACAAGATTTCAAATATTTTTTTTCTGGGGACTGAGGGAAACTGAGTTAAAAATAAAGTCCTCGTATGGTCAACATGTTGGAGGAAATTCAAAGACTCTCATAAAATAAACATATTTTAAGAAGTGTTTTGAATTTCACTGTGTAATTTCTGGCCAACAGAAATTACAGTTGTATCTTTGGAGGGACATTATGTCAGATCAATGGTCATTATGCAAAAAAAATAAACTGAAAACTTGATGCCTTAACCCATTCAGCTATTAAAATGCAAAGACAAACAGGATAGCTTTTCTTTAGATTCGCTACTAGAAAACTTTCCGCCACCGTGTCGCATTTATAAAATATTCGGGTTTGATGTTACAGGAGAGATGTAAATTGTTCCTTGAAAATACACAAGTACAAAGCATCGCACACTTTGGCAAAGGAATCTCGTCGGTAGTTATTAAAAAATACAACAGTTTATGTCCCGAAAAATAAAGGAAATTACCTGAAGCGTGAGCATAAGCTAAAATATCCCAGCCCGAAGCGTGCTGCAAGTTGCTCCTAGGCTATATTTAACTGTAACCTTCGGCGCCTTAAAGTCGAAGGAGAACGAATATCTGTTCTGCCAGGTAGTGGTGATTGTGTGCATCCGTGTCTATACATACACATATATCCAAACGTGCGCACGTATGCCCTTGTTTTTCTACAGCATTATTAAGAAAAGCTGTCCATACTTCACCATGTTGTTACATGTGTCTGTCTGCTGATTATAAAATGTGTTAAACAGTATTTAAAAAACAAAAAAATGCAGAGCTGCGCTTTGATTTATTCAGCGAACAAAACATATGCTCGCTGTTCTGTTCTATGTAATTCATATGATCAATAAAATTTTCTTTAAAAAGAGCAACTTTGGCATTTAGAAGGATTATGCTGCTGAAGAAAAAAAGGTTTCACTCCTACTATACGTAGTCAACCTCAATGCTCTTGCACCAGCATAACTCCGTGGCTCACTAACGCCTATTTTCACGTATTTAATATTTCTAATCCTCAGGGTGGAAGCTGTGCATTGCGGCTGTTACCCGCTGTGTCCCAAAGCCTTGGTGTACCCAGAGATATTTCCAGGTAGCTGCTTTGTTGCACATTCTTTTTGCTGAAACGTAATAACGTGATTCATGCTAAAATCTAAAGTTTGCGAAGAAACTTGAGCAAAAGCAATTGTTTATTTGGCAAGCCAACGTGTTAGTGTTAAGGAAAATTTTATGTGTTTTAATACATTAGACAAAGTTTATATTTGCCATCTGTTCTTTTAAGATAACACAAAAGCAAGTTTTGAAATAGCATTCTTCATTGTTAGCATACACAACCCGTAATGATAGATTTTTGTTAAAAGGTCAGTGATGCTGCAATGGTTTGCAGATTTTTTTTTGATACACAGGAAAAAAAAAAACGAGGCCTGAAAATCACACCAAATTATTTAAACAATTTAATACTTAATAGTATGCAATGCGGTACAGGGTACACACTAATGTAGCACCAGTTCTTTGAAAAATCTCATCACTAAATGTATCACATATGCATTGTGTTACATTAGAATAATGTATTTTAATCACCCAAAGGAGATGTCTAAACAGCACAACTACACAGTCTTATTTAGCATTAAACATCCTTGTGAGCTGAGGTAACCTTATAAAATCATGCTTAAATAATGTAAAACACGAGGCGGCACAGAGCAATATGCATTTTTAATTAGTAAAGTGACTAATATCGAGTGTGTGCTTTGAGGTTTTTGTTTCATTAAAAATGTATCTGTTTTTCCTGCAGCTGAATATCTGTATTCTACACCTGAACAGCTTTTTAAAAGGCTTCAGAATTTCTGCAAGAGACCAGATATTGTAAGGAAACATCTCTATAAGGTAGTTGTTCAGAATAGTTTTACATGATATAATGCCATATTGAAGTACAAAGGAAAAAAACCCTTAAAAAAACAACATTTAATTAACATACTAATGTTTAAAGGAAACATGCTAGGGAGGGATATTAGTCGTTACACTAACAAGGATTAATTAAACTAGATGCCAGTTGTATTAACGTAGGTCTTATGAAATACGTGCACTTAATGCATGCTACATGCTTTTTTTTTTTAATTTATTGTTTTCTGAAATGACTGTCCTTTACATTTGGACCCAAGAGGCTTATAAAAATGAACCTGGATTAATGCAACTCATTAGTTTAAAAGGAAAATAAAAGAAAGATCCTACAATTATACTAATGAGGATAAGCCTACCTTCCTATCCTAATTTAATCTTCAGCCTTCAAAAAACGCAGGTGACGGGTATCAGGTAAGATTTCTCTCCCTTTTGGAATTACTGGAATTATTTTCATAATTAAGATTATTTTAACTCTTTGCTTTTTAAGGTATGTTGAACATAAAAAAAGTTTATCAGAAGCAATAATTTACTGGTATTTATCATGTCCTATCCTGTGCAGTTATTTATGTAGAGAAGGTACAGTTTCAGTGGCAGACCTTCCATTCAAGTTTTGATCGAGTGTTCAGTGCTAGACCGACTTTCACATTTTTAAGAGGTGTACTTATATTGCTAGGAGTCACCCTTTTTTTTTTTTTTTAATTACGCGATTGTAGATGAAGCACTAAATTTTATATTATTCCGATGAAGAGCTACACGACGCTGCCTTTAGAAAAATAACTGCTATTTTCTGCATGCTGCTATGTAAACTTACAGCGTTTTCTGACTTTTACAGTCCTGGCTATCCCGTGGGCAGGTTGGATACACGGTACCCCCGCACGACAAAGGTGTTTTCAGGCTATAAAAAACCTGAATTCAGCTGAAAGTCCTTAAAGGCTTGACAGCGCACGGAAATACTCCTCGTGTTACCCGTGCAGGACAAACGCGGTCTTTTTAGCGTTCCCTGGCTGTCGCCGTCCAGGCACACTGCTAATGAGCAAGTCGAGTAATCTCCTTCTTAATTTGGAGGCTCATGCTGCCAGCAGACCTAACCTCATCTCTCCACCTTCCTCCCTCTGGGGACCAGAAAGTGTTGGGTCTTGCTGCGTGTCGTCTGCCTCGCTACCCCTTCCCGCACACATGTAGCAGGAGGAGCGAGGGTTTAGCCCACGCCTGACTTTTTTCGTGACCTAAAAATAGGCATTTACATAATGATACATCAAAGATGATGTTGTTTCTGCAGGAAACAGTTAAACTTCAAGAAAAAAGGAGAGAACCAAAAATGCAATTTAACACCCAATTTCAAGCTCATTATCTTTCATTGTCTATTAACTTGGCAATGGTTCAGAAGGTAGCTCATAATAGTTTAAAATGCTGACTGAACACTTCCAGTGTTCAGCATTACTTCTTGAGTCAATAGTATTGTATAGTTATACATGGTGGCTTCAAAGGGAAAACAGTCCTTAAACGTATACCTTGACATTTCCCAGTGCTTCAAGTTCAGCTAATAGCTGCGTTCGCACGGATCTTCTCTCTACGCGTGGATCCGCAGCTCCTAAAC
This sequence comes from Phaethon lepturus, assembly GCF_000687285.1. Classification (NCBI taxonomy): domain Eukaryota; kingdom Metazoa; phylum Chordata; class Aves; order Phaethontiformes; family Phaethontidae; genus Phaethon; species Phaethon lepturus. The sequence continues at coordinate 9,759 of NW_010541095.1, read as the reverse complement.
AGATCCAAGGCGCACTAGAAATGGAAATAACAGTAGAACAAATGCCGATGTAGGATAGTGTGGGTTTAAAACGTGTGCGCGGGCCCCATAAGCAAAATACTAATTTTCGTTTATTAAAAAAAATTCCCTTGGGGTGATTTGCAGGCAGAAGGTGAAGGTGTTTATCCCACCCCTCGCACACGTGCGCTCTTAACAGCGCGTCCCCGCTCAGATCTTCTGACCGATCGGACTGAGCGTCTGCAACAGGTAGCAGTTGAGCTGAATGGGGGATCGTTTTAAAATGAGTAAAGCAGAGCCTAATCCAGAACCTGTGAGCACCAGAGGAGAGATCCCTGTTGTCTTTAATAGGCTTTGGATCAGCTCGAATACTGTTAGAGTTGTCTTTTTGTACCTACACCCACGTATGCCAAGACTTCCTTTCGCAATGAAACTATCCGCAAAACCTCCTAGAAAACGCTAACTTAGATATGTGCTGTTAGTGTAATTATAGTTGGAATGATGCCGCTTTTTAGGAAGCTGAAAAGAGCGAAATCCTGAAGGGTGTGCAGCGCTTCCTCTGCATTTTCACTTTTTTTTCAGATCGGTGTAGTATTATATGTACGATAGTGGAATGGAAGAGGGACCCAGCACAGCAGCGCATACTAACTAGCTACTTTTCTTTCAGAAGCCTTCCTGACATGCTCTCTGCCTGAAGTTCATAAAGTAGCTGTAAAGTCTTGAAAGTAAAAACGCTTTAAAAGCAAATAGCGCTTTTCTCCACTAGTCGGGAATTCTGCTTCATAGATCAGGAAGTAATCATCATCAGAAGTACCTCGGCTTATCCTTTTACGTGTTGTTGGGGTTTTATTACTAAGGATATCCATAATAATTAGACAGCAGTCTAATTAAACGGGCAGTTTCTTCCTTCAGTTGTCCTCAGCGCTTGTGCTGACAAAGTTAGGGGCAAAAGGGAGATAAACGGTGGCGGGGCAGTCGGGTTAGGGAGCCAGACACAGCGGGTATCCCTGTGAAAATGCACAGCCCAAGGCATGAAACTGTAATAGCTTCGCTCGATTCATGCCGACGGACTTTTAAAATCGTCCGTAATGTACGCACCTGTGAAAGCCTTCGCAAATGAGGTATGTATTACCCTGCGTATTCTCACAGCACCCAAGGCTGGCTCGTTTGCCTTCCACCAGTTATTAACAGAAGATTGAGAGGAGTGGCAAGCGAACCTCATTTGTTATCAATTATTTGTTGTGTAACAGTTTTATGGAGTCAGATGTTGCTCTCTGGTTCTGGGTATTTGTGGTTGCCAAAGTAAGAGCCAGAATGAAGCAAGTAACAAGAAGAGGGCATCGGTTTCTGTCAGAGTACTCCACAGGACCTGTCAGTGTTTGCAAGCTCCCTATCTAGTGGATTTGAAATTAAAAAAAAAAAAAAATAGGGCAAAGCATTTGTTCTGCATTATTTTCTTGAAGTTTACCTTTCGGTTGCCTCACTTCAGTTTCTTAATTTAAAACAGCATGTATAAAGAGTATACAGTGGAAAGGGACAAGAAGAGTTGCCAAAAGCCAGGCATGGAAGGAGCTGACAACTTTAAATAATCTCTCCCAGCCCTCCCAGCTGAATGAGTGCTGGTTGACATGCTGTCAGCTTCAGTTCCTACAGAAAAATCCTACTCTCACTCATGCTTGTTTAACGGAGAAAAGAATTTGGCCCACTTTCTGACATTCATCTTCTCATTTCCATCACACTACAGAAGCTCACCTGCCTAGGAAAAGACACATGGCGTGATTTTTTTGCTTTCTTACACCACTGTAGAAGGAAGTCTGCTGAATTCAAAGGGATTAAACTGCTGTAAAATCAAATTAAGATCCCAGTTAGGCTGTAGACATCTGAATTGTTTCCAGTCTCAGGATTTGGCTGTATAGGGCAGTTCAAACAAAACTTTCTTTTTTCTTTTTTCCTTTTCTTTTTGGTCTGGTTTGAGATCAAGCAGGATCTTTGGTATTTCAGGTAAATGTGTAGATGGGAAAACGGCTCCTGGTCCAGCTGTAATATTTAGGCACAGCTAGGAAAGCAGCAGGAGGCATTCTCAGCCTAAGGATACGGGGCGCTGGACACGGGAGGATGTGGGGGAGCCTCATGCCAGATGGCCCATCCACTGCTCAGCCCCATTGCAAGGAGCAGTAGTTGTTCCTGGTTCTTGTACAGGCCACGTAAGAGCCGGGGACGATACCTCTGCCCTTATCCTTACCCACTGCCCAGCAAAACTCCACAAGAAATTATTTTTTCCATAGGGATGCTAAGTGCCACTACGGATCAGCATGCCATGTGTTTAGTGCCGTGTTTTTGATAGTGGTGAGCATCAGATATTCGAGAGGAGGCTGACACAGGTAGAAATTGGGTATTAAAGGTCTTCCCTTTCTCTTTTAGAGTTAGATATTGGTCCTAACCCTGGACTTGGAGGTTTTATCATCTTTCATAATCTTCTTCTAGTATTAAGTATTGCAAAGTTGTACATCGTAGTTCTCCCTTTGATGCTGAGGCCCTTGGAAACCCTTGTTCTTGTCTTTCACGTCTTGTCTTTCACCTCCTATAGCAAAGCGGTTCATCTTACGTCTACAGACAGCGTTAAAGGCATCTCCTCCAGTCAGCTCAGGGTTTCCCCACCTTCCGTTGCATTGCGCGTCTTGTTCTGGAGCTGGCTGCCTGGAAGCAGGAGCTCCCCATCCATCTTTTCTATACCGTTCATTTTTCTATAAACACTTGTCAGACTCTTACAGTATCCCAGTCTTCTCAGTCTCTCTTCATGAATGTTATTCTGTGTTTATATTCTTATCTCCCATCATTCAAACCATTTTGATGCTTGAGAGCTGGTTTTGTGCTGGTGTGATCATTACTTCACAGAGTATTCTAGGCCATGCCATCAGTTTATGTGATGTGTTGTCCTCTGATAGTTTTCAACCTGTTCCTTATGGAGCCAAGCGTACTGTTTACTTTTTAACAGTGAATGTATATCGAGCAGATGTTCACTTACAGTGTTCTCCAGATCTTTTGTCCTGAGCTGATAAAGTTAATTTAGAGCTCTATAGGATGTGCAAACAGTACAAGTATTTCCAGCAGGGCTTGTTTGCAGAGAAAAAAAGAAGGCATTGGATTGAATTTGTGCTTCTACCTGGTTAGCATTAGGTGCAGGTCAGAAGGAGGTTGGAGGCACAAGTGGGAAACTTATATTTGCCTCTTGAGATGCTTGTTTTCCAGTGAGCATAATTTAAAATGGTTTCAGAGATGGTCTAGATCTGCTTCTCAGAGCCTGTATGGGAAGATTATAGCAGCCTGGGAAGTCTGGAGTGCTGCATGCGGTGTCCATGCTCTCTCATCTCTGTGTCAGTGCTTAGGCATGGGATCCTAAGTAAAATGTATATCACATAAGGATTTCTTATGTGTAAGAAAACTTTGGTTACTTACTTAGAACATCTAATCATAGAGAAATTTAGGAAGGGACCTCTGGAGGTTGTCTGGTCAGCCTCTGCTCAAAGCAGGGCCAGCTTCGAAGTAGGATCTAAATTCAAAGTTGGATTAAGTTGCTCAGAGTCACATCCAGGTTAGACTGAAGTCTTGAGATTTTTCATTTCCATATGTATGACTGGAAATCCAGCTAGCTTAGGAGGCTTGCACTGGTGGGAAGATCTGCTGGACTGTGGGACACAATTTAAGCATTCTGGGTCAACCTGAGGTCTTCGAGCAGCACGGGGGTCTGGAAGCAGCTGTGGTAGAGAGAGGTCTGTTAGCTAAGGTGGATCCTCACTATGGAAGGAATGAGCTAGCAGGCAGGCTGTTGAAGTTGCCTGCTAGGTCATTCTGGGATCCAGCCATACGTATGTAGACATATATATATAAAAGTATCCATATACACATATATATGTATGTGTCCTACACCTCAACTTCTCCCAGGGCTTGCCTTGCTCTTGCCTCTCAGAGGTATATATCTAGGAGGTTTCAGCTCTCCGAAAATGTTGGTCTATAGCTCGTAGCAGTTGGCTGCACTTGTAGAGCAGGAGGAAAGCGTTCATTAAGAAAGCGGTTATGTGTGCATCTTTCAGCATAAACACCAGGACTTTGAACTTTTTATTATAACAACATTAGATAGTTTCCAATTTAGTTTTAGAAAGTAAATGAGAACTGGCAGATGAACCACAGCCACTGCGAAGTGGTAGATGGAGAAATAGGTCAAAGGAAATACGGTGGACTTTGAAAGGAAAGTTGCAAGAAGCATGAAAACTTATTTTTTTTCAGTAAAGTAGATTCAAATTACCTTGAGTAAGAAAGTTTGAAACTGTTTTCCTACTGTTGTTGTTCAGTGCGTTCTGACCCATCTCATGCAAGGTACCCACCAAAGTATCTTGCATAGATTCACATCCAACATTTGATGTTTTTTTTTGTTTAAAGACAGAAAGAATGAAATGAGTTTTAAAAGGCTGATACATGAAACTTCAGAACAGACCAGATTGTTCAGGGAAATACTGCTACTCTACTGAGGAATATTATATAGCTCTGACTCGGGCCTTACAGTGCATCCAGTCCATGTAAACCAAAGCTGTCTTGATGGTGGTTTCCAAAGGTTCTCAGAGTTGTAAAATTGAGCTCCAAAAGTAATTACTGCAAGCTGCTTTCCACCTTGATTCTTCCTGAATACCCACTTACAGATGGAAGGCGCTGGGTCAGAGTGTAAAGCTGACCCAATACAAATTGGCTCTGTAAATCACTCTGCTTCCCTTCGTGCCAAATTTCAGGTTTTGTGCTGAATAATAATCTCCAATTCTTAGTTTTATGAAGGTAATTTTAAAAAACGTGCAAAAAAAGTATGCCAAATTAGTACTGATCCTGCTTGAACTCCAGCTATCTGGAAACAACAGGTCTGAATAGGTAAGAGTCCTTATTAAATTCTAAAGGTTAACTCTGAAGTCTAATGATGGCAGAGTAGATATTAATTACTTCAGTCCTGATCTTAGGACATAAGATACAAAAAAGTTGATTTTATCATAAAGAATATTGTACTGCTACTGACATCTTATTATGCTACCTGTTCTTCATGGGGAGATCTTGCTTTATGTGAAAACTTTGCTCCTCTTGATGATTTTAGCTCTGCATATTTAGAGACTGTTGACTGAATCATATAATATTCCATGAAAAAACGAATGCCCAGTCCTTTGCAGAGCTATCACCTCAAAAAAAAAAAAAAAAAAGAGGAGTTGAATTTATTCTCTCCATGGTTACTCTAAAATAAAGCCCAGAAGCCAGACCAAGGATGGTCAAGCAGGGGAGTTACTCCCTCACTCCTGCCAGTTCCTGGTTCTGCCGTGTCTGAGGGTGAGAGGGGCAGGTCGGTCCCTGCGGGTGTTGAGTCCTTGACGTGTCTGCCGAGACCGCCAGTAAAGCAGACGGATGTTTGATGGTGCTCAACCAGGGGCAAATAGCCTGGGGCTGCCAACCAGCTTACCTGTCTTCAAAAAAAAAAGCTGAATTCACCCTCTTTCCAAATAATGCCGTGTAAGCGTTCTCTGACCAACTCACTTCCACCCCCCCTGAAACCCCGGGTGTTGCAGAGCGTTTCGGCTCAGAGCCGCGCTCCTTCTCGCGCGAGAGGCGTCCCTTTCGTGTCCCAGCATCTAACGCGGCTTCGTGCGCCTTTCCCTTCTGCTTCCTCGCAGGGCGAGACGGCTGGCTTTTCTTGGGCAGCGCTCGGCGGTAAATTCAGGTCTCTGCTCACAGCAGAACCGAGGGAAGATTTGTGACAGATGGGGCTAAGTCACAAACTTGCAGCCTCAGGCAGAATTGTGGAAGTTTCCAGAGTGTGCCCATATTTACCTGATCAGAGAGAAAAGAAAATCTGCAGAGGAAGCCGAGCCTGGCTGCTTGTCATAGCTGACACAGAGCCATCTGCCACAAACCTGTGGCGGCTTCAGATCTCCAATCCCTGCCACCACCCCAGCTCAAATTAAATACAGATTCTTCGAGACGTTATGATGGTTACACATGTCCTCGGCATCACATGCAGGAGACTGTTCAAAAAAAATATGTGGCCTGTTGTATAACCGCACTCATGTATCCCATATGTGGTGCCACATTGAATTTCCGGTTGAATCTGTTTTTATCCTTTGTACTGGATGACATGGTGCCTGAATTCTTTCTTTTCGCCGACACGATGGCAGCCAAGCTGCAGCTTCAAATGCTCACACTTGGCTGAGTTTCTACCTAGGTTGCCAGGTTATCATTGGAGCCTTATTGTGTCCTCAAAGGGCCACAGGGCCTGAAAGGAGGATCCGAACGCTGCCGGACTAATTGGGCAGCCATCTCCGGGTTGTTTGGAGGCAAAGGGCTGCTTTAGCACTTTTTTTTTTTTTTTTTTTTTTTTTTTTTGCAAATTAATGACTCTCTGGCACAGGGGTTTTTAAGTGAAGGTATTAATAAGGGGTCTGGCAGGTAATCCCATGATTCGCGGAGTTACATTTGCATTTAATTAATCTTAAAGAAAGCTGAAAGATAAACAGCTGTAATTCAAACTAGCATGGGAAATATGCTACATGGTGCCATCTATCCGATAAAATGAAAGCCGAGACACTTGTTTTATTTCTCTCAAGGATGGAGAACAAACGGATAACAGTCAAAATACTTCCAATAAAAACCAGTAGCTTAAATGTAACGGCAGTTCATCAAGAATCTTTGCATCCAGTTACAAATACGTCTTTTAAAGATAAATCACTTACAATTCCAGCAGTCAAGCTGCTATATTTGTTGATGTAAAATGTTTTGAAGATGTAGATTGTACAATAAATTTTTAATAAAGTGCCCACTGCAATTTTTAATTAGCATATCTCATTCATGTATAAGTGTGTACATCTATCTGTATGTTTATCACTATGCATATCCTAGTGTCAGAGTCAATGAATGCAATTGTGTCTTTATCTGATGAAGTAGAATCCGTTTTGCAAGTGATAATAAAACGTTATGACAATTCCAAGATTTTCCACTCTGCTCTGGGAAGAAGCAAGAAGAGGCCCCTCGGTAAGGCGTTACGCCGTGAAGCACGGTAAGACCTCTCTTTGCAGACAGGTATGGGTTCAGGGTAGCTGCTTTCCCCGTCCCAGGGAGCAGATCACCTTGCAGCAGACATCAGCATCTTTCCTTTGCCTGAGCACCGTCCACAGCAGGTGAAAGGCACGGGCTGGTCCTGCTCCGCACGCGTGCCTTCGTACCTTCTGACGCCATCAAGATGCTGAACCATTCTTTCTCAGTGCGAGAGAGATCATGTGGTACCTCTCTTTAAAATTACTCCATTAAGCAATCAAAAAACCCAGGGGAGATCCAATGGTAAGTGTTCGGATATTCTCCTAGCACTGCAGAGTTGTAATTTCACAGTGATCATCTGTCTCGTACACTGGTTCCTCCTCATTTCTGCTCAACCAAAGCCCAGCTTGGCTCTAGGCGTCGAATGTGGTTGAGTAGAGTGGTCTTCTCCAGACAGCATGTGTCATACTTGGTAGAGCCAAGTAACAGGACTACCTTGCACTTCTTACCGGTGTGTATCATAGATGTTCACTAGTGTTTTCACACCTTGCGCTGGCAAAAGCAATTTTTTTTGTTTTTACTATTGGGGAAACTGAGGCACAGTGGTGCAATTAAAGTGAATCGGTTCAAGTTTCACAGTGAGTCATTCTCCAAACCAATAAAAGGAAAAGAGGAGATGCTGTAATGTTGTGCTAGGGCTTGTGGTGAACAGCCTCAACGCACCCAAGCTCTGTGGTTTCGAGTTGAAGACTCCTGCCATCCTCAGTGCACACCCTGATCAGGCTGACGACCAACGGAGGTCTTGCCCAGCTCCTTGGTGAGGTGGTGCTCTGCCTTGGTTTACGTACTGGTCAGTGATACTTTAACCGTAGCCAGCTCAGCCTGGTAAGCGAGGCTTCGTCTTGGTGGAAAATTTTTCCTCTGAGTTATGAACCCTTGCAAATAAGACTTTATAATAGAAACACTGTCAGAACTTTATTTTTGGGGTAACAAATAGCAATGCTGCGTTACCTTCTGATACTTCTTGCCATTCTTAGCGAAGATACACAGCGCCGCTAAAGCAAGGATGAAAACGTCCTTACCACATCTCCTCGGACCTTCAGGTCGGCCTCATGTTGGGGGCCACCCTGGCCTGTTTCGAGGTCCTCTGTCAAGAGAGTGAGGTAGGACTTCCAGACAGTCGGAGGTGACAATTCCCCCGAGGCAGTCTTCCCCCACCAGCCCGCTGGAGACTGACCCAACCTGAAGAGTTTTGCCTCGCAGTTCCTGAAGATCAAACGAGACAGCCGCTCCGCGCTGCTTCATTTAAAGCCTTCACTTCAAAAGGTCAGAGAGACAAATTGGGATCTCGGTCCCGTTGTTCCTACACACATGAGTAAGCGGTGAATGCAGAGACCTAATCTTATAAGTAAAATGACAGAATTAGCCCTTGACTTACTTTCATATTTATTGATGTTTCACCTGCATCGACACAGCAACTGCAAGCGCTCTGATGCTGGTTTCGGTGCAGAGGTAAAGCCGAATGGGTTTTCCCGACTCCTGCCAGTCTCACCAGGCAGCGCTCCGACCAGACAGCTCCTTGCCTTCTGCATCAATAACGGGCCAGGCACCTAATCCTACAATCCTTTTGTCTTAGTATTTGAGATCACAGGAAACACAGGTTTATTCCACATGAGAATTGTCTTTTCCCGTATAATAGAAAAGAAAATCCTAAAATAACTAGGGAATTTTGTAGCAAACCATTTCCAGCATTCCTAGCCCCGCTCTGGTCGTGCTGCAGGCACCGCGAGGAGCCATGGTACAGACTGGCTTCCAGCCGTGTTTGCAGCATCGAGACCTCTGACTTAGCTCAAAGCTGTTCTGAATTAGGAGGCTAGATTTTTCTAATTGCATTTTTAAAGACCGAGCCAGCAGTTCATTAGAAATTGTGGAGCAAATTCTGCTTCTCTATTACACCAATATAAATCTTGAATGAATTTACATCAGGATAACTGGGAGAGTAGAATGTACCTCCCATATTGTTCCTCAGATTATTAAAAGTTAAAGGGCCTTGAAAATTAAATTCACCTTTCCCCATTCAAGCTGTTTACTCTTTGTTTTTTATTCCAGTAAGGACAGTTGAAATGAATTAGTCAGTCTCATTTCTGCTCATAGTCACTTTTAAGTTTGGTTCTCATGTACTAGCCCGAGACTAGTTTGTGTGGAAAAGACTGGAGGGCATTTTCTTTCAAACAAATTGTTTTCATGGGAATAATTTCCTAGAATTATATTAAAACCTTTCCATGAATCCTTGATTTAAAAAAAAAAAAAATCCTTCTTACATATCCTTGATTTGGGCGACTCTGCAAGTCTTTATTTGCAGATATAAATGAGCACCTTAATGAAAGTCCTTGAGAATTTTACCCTCTAATAGGCTAACCTTATTTAACTGCAATACTTCTTAAATGATTCAGCCTGGTAAGCAAGGCTTCGTCTTGAAGGAAAATTTTGCCTCTCAGTTACGAACCCTTGCAAATAAGACTTTATAATAGAAACACTGTCAGAACTTTAATTATAGGGTAATAAATAGCAACGCTGCGTTATCTTCCGCTATTTCTTTGCATTCTTAGCGGAGATGCACAGCTGCTGCTGGAAACTGATAATCAAGTGCTCTCTAACTGCGTTACAACTTCTCACCCGCCCGCCCTGGAAGCAGCAGCAGCACCA
>NW_010541094.1:0-252 GCF_000687285.1 Phaethon lepturus | reverse complement strand
TTTTGCTGGACTGCTGCCATATCAGTTGGATTACATTCTGGTGCAGAAGGCACACTTTCCTTGTGGGTTGGGGGTGGTTGAACTGTAGGATTTTCCATAGCCAATTCATTCTTTTTGCCCAGAGATTGGATTAATGTACGGAGAGCCTCTGTAGAGGCACCGCGCAAAAATATCGGGGTACCCTCAAATCCTGGGATCTACGCCACAATTCACTCTGTTGTCTGTCAGGTTTAAACTTCCAATCTGATTTAT
>NW_010541093.1:9620-12610 GCF_000687285.1 Phaethon lepturus | reverse complement strand
CTTCACTGACCTTGGTGTCTGCAGAGTTGATCCTCTCACATATTCTCACTCTTCTTTCCCACTGCAGTTGCACAGCATTTTTTTCCCCCCTTCTTAAATACGTTATCACAGAGGTGCTATTGCTGTTGCTGCTTGGCTCAGCTTTGGTCAGCAGCGGGTCTGTCTTGGAGCCGGCTAGCATTGACTCTATCAGATATGGGGGAAGCTTCTAGCAGCTTCTCGCAGAAGCCACCCCTGTAGCCCCCCACTACCAAAGCCTTGCTACGCAAACCCCTGGTTCCCCTCCAGGTTGGGACACACACTGCACATGGTTTGCTGCAGATCTAGCTTTAGGGTTTTGGATTTATTTGATGTTAGAAAAGAAAAAATTAAAATGAGGAGAAGCTCATTGCAAATGTGTCTCAAACCCCAACACTGCATCCACTATGCAGACTGATCTGGAAATTCAAAGGGACACACAATATTGTTTAGAAAAAACAAAGATTTTAGGAAAATTGACAGTCTTGTTCAGCTCTACATTAAACCCAGGTAGAAATGGTTGCTAAAAACCAGGAGATGTTAAGTCACAAAATTTAAATAGGAGAGGAGGTGGAAGTTCAGCTACTGAAGAATCTCACTGAAGGTGGCAAGAACTTCAGAGACGAGTGTAGAAATCAAAATACCTTCTCTCATATCCATTATTGGGGAGGTTTGAGGGATGGAAGAGTGCTCTTTGGAAAGGAAAAGCCATTTCACAATCATTACACAGAACTGCTTGCACCTTGTCTTGGATTGCACAATACACTCCGAACACCTTCAGGCCACCCAGCTTCAGTGATTTGTTTTTGATCCATACTTCAAAATACAGAGCTGTTCAGTCCATCAGTTATAAAACTAATGACTCAAGAAAAAGGCTTGGTTTGACAATTAGCACTGACAAAGAGAGAGGGCATAGCTCCCTCTCATTTGGAGATATGATAGCATCACATGAGGGCATAATTTTGCCAACTGTAGTTGCTAGCACGATCATGCAGCTGCATAGTCTCTGGTATGATGTAAAGTGAAGCAGCTGGCCCATGTTGCCTGCTATGGACTCTCTGTATTAATCGTATGTTCAGTTAGTATTAATTGAACCAGAAAATATCAAACCTGTGCTGTATTTGGATCTGAACATCAAAGTAATAATCATTAAAACAAAGAGAGAGAGAGAAGCAGTAATTACAGTTTTGAAAGTTCTTCAAAGTCTGTTCAGGTGTTTCAAGCAATAATAGCACCCTCAGGCCTAGATACAGGTGCAAGAGGCAACACTGGGTTGTTCAAACAGTATTCACATGTCTTCACATACTGTCACAGGTGAATTAAGAGAAGTCATCATTGTGGGGTTAACTAAAAGGGGTTTATTAATGATTAAATGATGATCAAATGATAATTGAAATGATAATTAAATGGTAATCAAATGGTGATTAAGCAATAATTGAATAGCAATTAAATAGTGATTTGGCAATTATTTAAATTATAATTTAGACTATGATTGGACAGCAGTCAAACACTCTACTACTTACTACACTTCTAATAATTAAGCTATAGCTGGAGATATATATGTGTCACTAGTATACAATATACCTTTAGGCCTAATGTAAAATGTCACCCAGCAGCTGATATCTATAATGATAAGGGGGTGATATCTATAGATAAGGGGGGGTCTCAACCTGAAGGAGTAACCGTGAGAGGCATCCCTGCTCAAGGGGGGGATCACCATCCTGTAGCCTGGTGCAATACAGGAGAACTCAAGGTGCTTGGGAGGGTGGGCTACAGGTATTTATAGTATAAAGTGATTGACTTGTAGTCAACCCCCCCTTTGGTGTACGTGCAGCTGTAGCAGTTTTAGTTTTGTCTAGTCCCAGCTCAGGCTGGTACTGTTAGCTCCTGATAAGACATGGCCTAGACTCCTTGGCTCCTGAGAAGATAGAGCATAGCACAACTCTCAAGGTTTGCACAGCAAAGCTGATTACAGTTAGGCCTACTTGTTGGCAATACCTGAACCAAAGTACTGTTTGCTCAGAGTAAGTGCATCCGTCACACATACTGTAATCTAAGTCTTGAAGGAGATGGATCCCAATTTATTCTTAGAGTACCTATATCTACTCTGAGACTCACATTCTTACACCACTTTGAGAATGGTCAGTACTAAGTGAGATATAGACGAGGTAGCTCTATTTCTGATAGTGTAGTGTCCTGGTTTCAGCCAGGACAGAGTTAATTTTCTTCACAGAAGCTAGTGTGAGGCTACGTTTTGGATTTGTGATGAGAAAATGTTGATAAGGTGCTGATGTTTTGAGTTGTTGCTAAGTAGTCAAGGACAGTCCAGCTTCTCATGCTGGCCTGCTAGCAAGAAGGCTGGGGGTGCACGGGAAGCTGGGAGGGGACACAGCCAGGACAGCTGACCAAAGAGATATTCCACACCATATAACATCATGCTCAGTATATAAAGCAGGGACAAAGAAGAAGGAGAAGGGAGAGGGACATGCGGAGTGATGGCGTCTGTCTTCCCAAGAAACCATTACGCATGATCGAGCCCTGCTTCCCTGGAGATGGCTGAACACATGCCTGCCCTTCTCAGCTGGACAGGGGAGAGAAAATACAACAAAATGGTCATGAGTCGAGATAAGGATAGGAAGATCACTCAGCAATTATCATCATGGGCAAAAACAGACTCCACTTGGGGAAATTAATTTATTACAATCAGAATAGGATAATGAGAACTAAAACCACATCTTAAAAAAAACCAACACCTTTACCCCACCCCTCCCTTCTTCCCAGGCTCAAATTCACTCCTGCTTTTTCTACCTCCTTCCCCCAAGTGACACAGGGAATAAGGGTTAATGGTCAGTTCATCACATATTGTCTCTGCTGCTCCCTTGCTCCTCAGGGGGAGGACTCCTCACACTCTCCCCCTGCTCCAGCATGGGGTCCCTCCCATGGGAGACAGTCCTCCATGAACTTCTCCAATG
>NW_010541093.1:0-9248 GCF_000687285.1 Phaethon lepturus | reverse complement strand
ATCTCTGCTCCGGCACCTGGAGCACCTCCTCCCCCTCCTCCTTCACTGACCTTGGTGTCTGCAGAACTGTTTCACATACTCTCACTCCTCTCTTTGGCTGCAATTGCCACATACATGTTTTTTCCCTTCTTAAATATGTTATCCTAGAGACACTACCACTGTCACCGATTGGCTCAGCCTTGGCCAGCAGTGGATCTGTCTTGGAGCCGGCTGGCCTTGGCTCTATTGGACATAGAGGAAGTTTCTAGCAGCTTCTAGCAGAAGCCACCCCCGCAGCACCCCCCCCAAGTTTCTACTCTAACAGAAAAACCAGTCATCACCACTGGACAAGAATGTAGCTGTTACAGTCAGTTATAACCAACTGATTTAGAGATCTATTAGTAAACAGGTTCTTTAGAAAAGGCACTGTTTTGAAGAGATTGAAGACTACTTCACATTAATGGCACAGAGGTGGTACATCTGTTCACAGGGAATCAGATATTGAGTAAAGCCATGATTTTCTTTCTGCTAACATACTGGAAACATGCCACATTACACCACATGACAACTCAAACTGAGCAACATTAGGGACATTCACTGATATACACATGCAAGAAGCCTATTGCTTGTTCCATTTGTCTACTTTAAGGTGACTTAGTAAACCTAGTAGATTTCCCTCCCTGAAGAATGCCAGACTAGCACCAAGACAACAGTTATTGTCCATGACTATCTCAGTGTTCTGCAGGAAGTGTTTCAGCTTATCTGACCCTACAGCATAGGCCTCTAGTACTCAGGACCCCAGCAGTTCTGTTACAGACCCCACAGTCAGTCCCTTTATTACACATTTATGGCAGAGTGCTACTTTTACCATTAGTTAGATGGACAAGTATTGGATTCCAACCCCCCCCATACAGTTTACATCTTTGGAGCTCAGAGACCAAGTCTCATTTCCAGTCACCAATAAGGAGTAGCATCCACTTTACTGCTGTTGTGATAAACTAGGTCAGTTGCATGTTAAAGCATGGAGTTTCAGCTACTGATTCAATTACCTTATGTGAAGGCAGCATTTCTTCCCCAGGTACATTCAGTTCCTATATTTTAGGACAGTAAGTGCCACAAAAGAGGAATTATGGTGACTGTATTTACAAGACACACAACTTAGTGTTGCTAAGCTCTTCTGTGAAAGATGGCCAAGAACTAAAGTAAAATTAACATCTACCAATTTGAGTTTGCATCTTCAGCATAAGTCCAACTTTCCATTTGCTTTGCCCTGAATTATCTTCACAGCATCTTCTTTGAGGGTTCATGTTTCAGTCCACCTGGACATGTTTTGGATTACAGACATCATGGAACAGCAGCAAGAGTGGCAGACAGCAAAATGAAACAAGTAGAAGAGTCATGTTGAGAAGAGGTCCAGTTATTCCATTTGTCCTTTTCTGGTTATGCCTAGCATGATGAAAAAGGACTTAATGTTAGGATGGCTATAAGTTATAGTTTTATTGCTTAAACTAGCTTAGTAGCTCTAAGAGGAAAACTAAAGCAATAAATAGCAACATTTGTCTTATGTTAGAAGCTAGACAATATTTCAGGGGAAGACTTAGAGATGTGGCAGAAGAATAGATTTGTCAGTTTGACAGTTCATGTTCTCTAGTCAATAGTAAAAAAGTTTGAGTTACATTAGTTTCTAGTGACAAAAGCTCTAATAGCCCTTATGCTGTTTTTACTGTAATTCAGAGTACAAACCTGCAATACTTAGGGGATTAAACTTCAGAAAGCTGTATAGGGAACTGTGTGCTAACACTCTCATAAAGAGATATCTGAAAGATTTTAGTCAGCCCCTCTGTTTTTCCAGCATGTTTACTCATTAACTTTCCTCAAGGAAGGGAAAACTAGATCTATTGTGGCCTTGAGATTTAAGTCCATGGAAGAATAACATCTTTATTTCCAAGAAAGTGAAGCCAGCTAAGGCTTAGCCAGAGTGCAGCTATATACAAGTCTGAAGACTCTAGCAGAAGTGTTCTTTTAGGGACTCTAACATACTTCAGAGGAGCATTAAAGTCAAGCCAGTGTAGGTTTTTTTAGCCAGCTCTTTGCCAAAGGTTTTCTACCTCAATACTGGAGAATAAAGTAGGTTCTCTGATTAGTAGAAGACTTACCTGATCTACGCAAATGGATTGTCAAAAGGATCACCAGAAGGTGGTTTCTGAGATTCCTTCTAAGAAAGAGATATCATAGGCTGTTAGTAGATTTCCAGGTTTTATCAGGTTTATTCTGCATGTTTGTATCAGATAGTTCCTGTTCCAAACACCTTCTGGAAAGAAAATACTGCAGAATGCCTGCTAAATACGCATTAACTGTACTGCTTTAACAAAAAAGTCTCTAAATCCATGTTACCAGTTATCCTAGTCTGAGGCAAGGTATCTTTCAGAAAAGCCATGTGTGCCTAGTGAACACTCATTTGGAGCTGAGCCAGTATAGTCATGATGAGGTCTGTTTTAGCCAAATGCTAGATGTCTTAAGTCAGCATTCCAGAACTGATCTAGAGTTTCCAAGGGTTTCAAATGCTATGTCCCAAATGGAGTGATGTGGTAAAGCCACTTCCTCCCCCAGAGGGTACTGAACATGGGAGCCTCCCATTTGTTTATCTAGAAAGCTGCACAGTCCACACTGTCCACTGTGCAGAGAGGTAAGCATAGCCAAAGTAGAACACTTCTGCAGCTACATTATTTCATAGTCTTTTGTAGAAGCTCCCAATACAGGACTGAAGAACTTCCTGGTAGGGCTTGCAGCTTGGGGAACTGTTTACAGATGCCCGGGGGAAGGGAAGGTTGTGGTGTTTAGTTTTTGTGTGTGTTGGTTTTTTTTGGTTTTTTACTACTTACAGGTGAGGCACTGAAAAGGTCTGGTTTAGCTTGACTTTCAAACAGGCCATCAGCTGGCAGCACAGTTTGTTGGGGAACAGGCTTTGGTGGTTCTAGAGAAGAGACACACTGCTATATCACTGAACAGCTTTAACAAGTACTCAGCTCTGTATAGCAACACCAAAGCTCATCTAACTAGGTGCACAAAAGCCCACACAGAAGTTGCTTTGAGTGGCCTCAATTTTATCTCCTGCTTGGCCCTCAGTACACTTAAGCTTAGATGGGACTTCTAACACTGTACAGACCTAGTTTACCTCAGTCTAGTCAAGTACTTTAGGCACTAGGCGTCAGTGTTTGGCCACTGACATTGGTCAACTCTAACATTATTAGGAGAGAGACTTTCAACCCTGTTTTAGTAACCATTAAATCAAATTTATTTCTATCAGAAAAGAATAGTGATCAGCCATCCCACTGCCTGAGCAGCTATCCAAGTAGAAAAAAAATCAGTCATTTTGGCAGACAGCTTGCTAGCTTCCACATCATCATGATCTGTACTATCTTGAGGAATATCTACTTTACTACTAAAATAATTGCTGAAAGATCCAGAAGCACCTGAAAGGCTGTGCTGCTCTCCTCTCCTTGCTGGTACTGCAGGTGGCTTTGTCAGCTGGAAGTCTTTGAACATTTCCTTGACATCCTTCATATCTCTATCCCCAAGTGGATCCAGAGCAATAAAAGCATCACTCCCTCTCTTAGATAGCTCCTTCTGAGGTGCAGCTCTAGGTGGTGGCTGAGGTGGGCTAGTTGACAACATGGAGAGTAGTACAGATGAGGTCTGAGCAGGTAGTGTTGAAGATAAGAATAAACTACTCTGGAAGGGATTTACAGCACTGGATGGCTGTACCCATGAAGTAGGTGGAACTTGTGCTGGCTGTGCACAGGGACTAGAGGTCTGAGAGGCTGCTGGACCAAAAGATGCAGGCTGGCTCCAGCTTGGCACTGCTTGAGTACCAAAGGCAAGTGGTTGAGTAAATCCTGTAGGCTGAGCAGGCAAAAACACAGGAAAGACTGATGCAGCCTGAGTGAAGGCAGGTGTTTGTACACTCCATGGTGATGGAATTACTGGGAAGCCACCAGGGGGGGAGATTGTTGTTACACAGCACTTCAGTGATCTGAAGACCTCGAGTATATCAATTCCACCAAGGGTACCAGCAAAACATTTTTCATGTGCTGTTTGCAAAAGACTGTTGATTTACACATAATTTTAAGTCATTGGAGGGGGGAGAAGAGGGTTAACTTTTTTTACTTAGCTCTATTTTGGTCCTGGAAGAACAGAATTGGGGTTGATAGAACAGGAGTAGGAAGATAATCTCAGCACAAAAGTGGTAAATACTTACATTTATTATATAGTTACTTCTGTGTAAATGATTACTAAGACTCTACAGCAGTGCTACCCTGGCCTCCCAAGTTGTGCTTGGCACACTTGCACCTTGTATATGTGAAGCAGCAAGCTGCTGTCAAAGTTTAAGCAAAACACCCTGTTCCAGTTAAGGATGCAAGTTTAGTGCTCTATTCACAGAATTTAATAGTTTAGAGCAGACAGCATGTGGATTAAAGGGCAGGGCACTGCATGTGAAGTAAAGGACAACTAGAACACCTGTGTTTGTGTTAACAGATATCTTGGACTGGAACAAGATCTTCACTTTATGAACTAACCTAGGCCAGCCAATGGAGGTGCTGTGGTAGGACTTGTTTTGAAGAGGTCCAGTGGATTAGTTGGCACAGGTCCTGTCTGTACCACTGAGGTCAAGCTGAGACTCTCTGTAGTTGGCACAAACAAGTCTGAACTAAGCAAGTCATTTGATGCAGTCTAGAAAGACAAAAGCTGTTGTGAGATAGCATGGCAGAACACATGCTAGCTTGATCAAGACCCACCAGTTCAGAGCAACAAGATTTTGTTTCAGCTACAGCAGAGCAGGGAACTTTGAAGCTTATACTTCCTCTTGAAAGGATGCAAGCATCACCATTTTGTTCACACCTACTGACATGCATGGCATTAAGTAGGTATAATATACAATAGTTACAAGTCAACAGCAGACAAATAAGACTTGGAGTGACTGATTTTCTAGCATAATGAGCTTCCCCTTTTTTTTTATTCCTGCTCAGTCTACAGTGACCCCTGCAGTTGTGGCAGGGTCAGCAACTGAGTTTTGCATCATTTCAGTGCAAGACAAATGCAGCTGACCCAGAGACACCCTGTGTTTAATCAGGCAAGTGATTGAGATTGCCTTCAGTAGGCAGGTACTGCAAAACTGCATAAGTTTCTGTAAGCTAGTACTAGTACCTCATTGTTATGAAACCACAGGCTGATGGGCATACAACTAACAGGTTCTGACATTATATCAAGTGACAATATACATAGCAGTATACTTACCAGACCTTTACAGAAGTATGACAGCATTAAGGAAGAAAGTAAATAATTTAGTGATCATAGCTAGTATGAAGCATTCATGAATGTTAGAAAGTACCACAGCTGCAGACAGATTGGAGTAAGCATGGCAGGTGAAAGTAGATGTGCTGTAAAGCTGTTTAGCCAGTTACATAGTATGAAGAAAGAAAAGCTTCCTTCAGCCAGCTTCTTAAAGTAACAGCATGCATATCACCATTAATTACTTCAACATTGTTCACCTTGACAGACCTCCTTCCTCTTCCTGGCTTGGTACATTGTGGTGGTGGGCTAATTGTTATAGACTCATGTGACATGGGCTGGATATTGCTTTCAGAATCCAGCTTTACTCCATTCCACAGAGATACTCCTTTGGAAGGACCTTCCACAAACAGGTTTGACAGGGCTTTAAGAAAGTCATTCTGTTCTCTCTCTGGTACCCCATTTGGAGTTCTTGCTGCAGGCAACTTACTCTCAAATGGCCACTGGTTTGTTAGTGCTTCTTGTTTGCCAGTTCTATTAGAAATCTGGTCAAACTGTTTACCAAAGTAGTCAATATCATTATTTGAAGCACCATTACCCACCAGTGTCAAGGTACTCAGACTTTCCTTCTGATCAGTAGATTTTAGAGACGCAAATAAAGGCAGTGCAGGTTGGTCTGGCTGTGCAAAAGGATCATCACTGAAAGGGTCTGGATTAGGTGTGGGAAAGAAGCTGAGATTGGTAGAGAAAGAACTTGCAGGCAAGAAGGGTGGCTGTGGCTTTGGTTGTGGAAGAGAGATTGTGATGCCATTCAAGAAGAGATCCTCTTGTAAAAGAGTCTGTTTGGTCACAATTTCAGAGTTTAGATCCACTAGCAGAATCTCTTTAGTTTCCTATTTGTTCAGAAAGAAAAAATAAAGTTAGCTTTGTGTACTATGCAGCAAGTAATACATAAGCACAAGGAAAATAGCTGCAAAAGGAGAGATCCTAGTATCCAACACCTCATACTAATAAGTATTCAATGTCACAGTGAAGTTACACTAAAGCTTCATCTTATAAGCCATTAAGGCAAGCACCACAAGCTGTGGTCAAGTCACAGCTACTTGGCATCAGAAGCTCAATGTTAAAAGCACCTGTTTTAAGATCCCTTAGTTAAATATCAATGCTTGTTCTACAGCCTAGATACTGTAGAGTCATTAAGCACTAATTGTACCTCAGCTTTCACTTAGTCAAGAAGCCCTGGTTGAATTCTAGTCCTTTGTTTTGACAAATTCTGAAGTCATACTGCTTTAGCATGCCTTCAAGGTGCAGTCTCAGCTTTGGAGTAAGATTAGAGAGCTCTTTGCAGGTAGAAGAGGTGAACATGCCATCTCTCCACCAAGCTGGCAGAAGGGTAAGACTTGGTCGCTAGCTGGACTGACACCTATTGCAGCATCAATTGGATCATGGCTGATGGTGCCTTATAGTGCTAGAATAAAGCAGTAAAATTTTTGGGGTCACACTGAGCTATGACAAGCTAAATGCATACTTTTGTGGAGTTAAGCCACATCTTGAGCTAGGGCCACCCATCTAGAATGGCCAGGAGTCCACTCTGAGGGACTTAAAGTATTTGCTTGTCCATAAAATGACATATCCCCAAACAAGTCCATCTGGTCAACTCCTTTGAAGCCAGAAATATTGGAAGAATCAGTATCTGTTACAGTTCTTGCAAGAGCAAGAATCAAACATTATGCAGATCTATTGCAAACACTTCTAAATACTGCGTTTCCCACACAATGTGGAGACAGTCAGTTATGGATTCCTTAATGGCACCAGTATAAAGCTCTGAAATTTAACCTACCAGTTTCAGTTTGTCAGCTTGATCAGCAGGTAGTGCTTCACTACCATTCTGTAATAGATAACAGTGTCAATGATAATTGGAATATCAAAACTTGCCTTAAGCAAGTGACTTGCAGGCTTGAAAAAAGTAATAGAAAAAGGAAGTCTGAGGGAGATCACTACTTATTAGTTCTGGAGACCCCTTTTACTCCCATTTCCAATGCAATTGGGCATCTAATGTTGCCTCCATAATGCTAGCAGAAAGTCAAAGCTAGTTGTATCACAGCAGCATACCTAATCAAGCGAGGCCGAGTTGGAGTGACTTACCTCAGTCTTACTTGCTTCTTCACTCTAAATAAGAGAAGGCTCTTAGTACCTAGATATCACACAAAATACCCAAAGCCTCTTGATTTGGAATGCTTACCAAATCTAGGAGGTAATCACACTGCTGGTACAACCACCAACCAATAGCCTCAAGTGATCTTAGCTCTAGAAAGACCTGTGTCAAGTCTCACAAGAGCCCAAAAACTAAGCCAAAGCTTAAACAAGCTTTGTTTCTATGCAGATTAATGCAGTTTCTGTAGTTTTACTTGCCTTTTTCTTGTCTTCCTCTTCCTTCTTCATATTATATATTAGCTGGAAGAGGTCCTTAAGATCAACAACTAGAGGCTCAGCATGAAAAAGAATGTAGATTTTGGGCCATGTACTACTTCACAGCTTGCTTCAGTAGAAGTCCATGGAGCAACAAGCCAAACTTTCCTAAATGGTGCAACACTAAGGTTGAGATCACAGGAAAAGCAAGAGTTTAAGTGATCATCTAGTCTCTACATAACAGAGCTTATGCAGAATCCAAGGGTAATGGGGCACAGCCAGCTTAGAACTGTTAACTTCCCAGGGAAAGTGACTGTACTTGTGCTAAGCCTGCCTTTTTTTTTTTTTTGGCTAAAAGCCTGTAGTGCAACATTTAATAAGTACATAGCAAGTCCTAATCATATTTCCTCAAAAGTGCAAAGGGTATCCAAACCCTCTGGTAGTCTCATGAGAAAAAGCAATCTGAATCCTTCTATTTTCTACCAACTCCAACACTGAACCTGGAGAAAGCTTCTATAGCCGGTACTACATTTATTTTAAACGTTATGCAAGTGTTAAATCAGTGATGCAAGCATAAGGTAATCTTATCATCACCTCAAATGTGTGGAACAGACACCAGCTTTAAGTCATATCTGTATCAGGATAGAAGCTTAGAGTTTTAGAAAGGCACTGCATTCCCTGCACACCCATTAACAACAGTATTTTGAGTAGTTGCTGAGATAGTGGCAGGTTCAGCTACTGATTTTGATCTTTTGCTTGAGGGACAGTACAGCTGCAGTCTAGAGCTGCTGAAGTCCTTACTTCTCAGCTAGACAAGTCTGTGTTAAACTAGCAGCAAGTCAAGAGCTTTCTACAGTTCAGCAAGCAGCACCCCACAGTGAAAAGATCAGAGAGCAGACTCTACTCCAGAGCACACACAGAAGGCTTCTGTACTTTATCTACAATTACAGTGAAGCCAGTACAACATAGGACTCTGATAAACTAATATAACAGGCTTAGAGGGTGTTACAGCTATTACTGAAGTAATAACATGCTCCAACAAGGAACTCTTCAGTCTCACCTGCAGCAAAGCTGTAACAGTTCTCCAGGAGGGCAGGCAGGGATGTGTATGAGGAAATTACTAGCTTTGAAGCCTTGGCTCTTCAAGTCATTTTAATGACTATAAGACATTATGACAAGCTAATAAATGATAAAGATTCAGCAAGCTCATGTCATTTAGGAAGCTGCATAATACTCAGCACTAATTCCAAGTACCGTTTCTAATACTGCTTATGCACAGCTTCTCTTCATAGAGACAGACCCTGCACATGGGTTTCCCCCCCCATACAAAAGTCCTGTAATAAAGATCAGAATCCCTCCCAGAAGTAACTCTAGGAGAGCCAGACCTGCCGTTGAGGTCTGGTTGCACAGAAACTCTATTGCACAAGACAAAGCATCATGAGAACTAGACTAGTGCAGTTCTAACATCTTTCCTGCCAATTCTGAGGGAAGCTCTGGATATCTGACTCAAGAATTAGCATTCTCACTGACAGCAACAGACCACTGTGAAATATGTTCATCTGATTCGTGTG
>NW_010541092.1:0-7062 GCF_000687285.1 Phaethon lepturus | reverse complement strand
GAGAAGGACTTGGGGGTACTGGTGGATGAAAAGCTGGACATGAGCCGGCAATGTGCGCTCACAGCCCAGAAGGCCAACCATATCCTGGGCTGCATCCAAAGAAGTGGGGACAGCAGGCTGAGGGAGGTAATTCTGCCCCTCCACTCCGCTCTGGTGAGACCCCACGTGGAGTACTGCCTCCAGCTCTGGAGCCCTCAGCACAGGAAAGACATGGACCTGTTGGAGTGGGTCCAGAAGAGGGCCACAAACGTGATCAGAGGGCTGGAACACCTCTCCTATGAGGACAGGCTGAGAGAGTTGGGATTTTTCAGCCTGGAGAAGAGAAGGCTCTGGGGAGACCTTATTGCCACCTTTCAGTACTTAAAGGGGGCTTATAAGAAAGATTGAGACAGACTTTTTAGCAGGGCCTGTTGCATAGGACAAGGGGTAATGGTTTTAAACTAAAAGAGGGTAGATTTAGACTAGACATAAGGAAGAAATTTTCCACAATGAGGGTGGTGAAGCACTGGCACAGGTTGCCCAGAGAGGTGGTAGATGCCCCATCCCTAGAAACATTCAAGGTCATGTTAGACGGGGTTCTGAGCAACCTGATCGAGTTGAAGATGTCCCTGCTCATTGCAGGGGGGTTGGACTAGATGACCTCTAAAGGTCCCTTCCAACCCAAAGGATCTATGATTTTGTGATGGACATGCAAACACTTTAAATTGTGCTTGGTCTTTGCTTCCCTTCAACCTTTCAGTGAACAACATCCAAAAGCAGGTCTTTCATAGCACCCCAGTAAAGTAGGGATGTATGAGTAGGTGGAACCTGCATTTATACTTGCTTCTTTTGATGATGGTATATGGATATTGATATGCAGTCTTATCTGCCTTCTGCTGACCACCCACATCCCATGAATCTCAAGAAAATTTTGAAGAAGTTACTATGATGATGCTTACAGTCATTTTGGCCACACTTATATTAATCTTCTACAGATCTGGAAGAGACATTTCTCCTCATATGACAGTTTTTCTGAAGATTAATTTATATCATATATGCATGGCATCATGTCCTGGTTTCAGCCAGGATAGAGCTGGTTTTCTTCACAGAAGCTAGTGCGAGACTGTGTTTTGGATTTGGGATGAGAAACTGTTGATAATGTGCTGATGTTTTGGGTTGCTGCTGAGCAGCCAAGGACAGTTCAGCTTCTCATGCTGGCCTACTAGCAAGGAAGCTGGGGGTGCACGGGGAGCTGGGAGGGGACACAGCCGGGACAGCTGACCCAGACTGGCCAAAGAGATATTCCCTACCATACGACGTCATGCCCAGTACATAAACTGGAGTTGGCCGGGGGCGGAAATCGCTGCTCGGGGACGGGCTGTCGATCGCCGGGTGGTGAGCAATTGCTGTATTGGGCATCACTTGTTCTTGTACTTTCCTTTGTTGGTATTATCATTGTTGTTCCCTTCTTTCTTTCTGTCCTATTAAACCGTGTTTATCTCAACCCACGAGGTTTTTTTCCTAATTCTCTCCTCCACCCCACTGTGGGAGGGGGAGTGAGCGAGCGGCTGTGTGGTGCTTAGCTGCCGGCTGGGGCTAAACCACGACACATCATTTCTGATTTAGGTTGTTGCCTTGAAGTTGACATTATGAACAGGGCATTTACAAAAGCTGTTAAGAGTGTATAGCATCACTCTGACAGAAAAGTGCATGTTCTTAACATCCTAAATGGGAGAAATTAGTGTTCAGAACCTATGATGATTATACTGTAATAGACCAACTTAAACTCTGGAAAAACAGAGTTTTATCTTAAAAGCCTGTTTGGTGCCACTTTTAGATGTAAGCTAGTAAGAAGTACTTAAAATCACTGAAAGGTTTCATCTTGGTACTCCTGCAAATTATGAGCATGACCAGCTTTTCAAGGAGCAAATGTACTGCGTTTCTAACAACCTGCATAGTTTAAGTTTCACTCCTTTCTGTACCCCCAGTCTGCAGTGTCAGCTGAAGCCATACCAAAGAAAACCTCCTTAAATGGTACATGAGTGATGAAAAGCACCGACTGTCTTAGAATTGGTCAAAATCAGCATTACCTAGTGTTTGCCACTCAGGCTGTGGTGCAAAACTCTATGTTTTTGATAATGAACAGCAATATACACAGTTTAGCTAGATTTTAAAATCAAATTATACCTGACAGGCCTCCTTTCAGACATCACTGTAGGTACCTGTAAGTCAGAACTACTCATGAACACAGTTTAAACATGCTGTAGTGGCTGAAATAAGGTTGGTTGGTTGCTGAAAACACTGTCTGCGTACAATACATCTAAAGATAATGTTAGTTTTAAAGTCACTGCATTCAAGATTTGAATGGAAAACTTCCATCCAATTTTGCACAATTTTTACATGCGGTTACGTAGCAGTATGGACTTTTTTTGTTTTGTTAATGGGGTTATGCGTGGCGGTAGGTGCAATAGACAAGTAATTCTGTAGCGTTTATTTCATTTATTTGCCATCTTGCTCTCACCTCCTATTATCAACTATTTCAAGGGCAAACTATGGCTTGTTGCTTGCATAGCAGTGTAGTGTAACGTGGCCCAGTGAAACATTCATACTGGAGGTGCTGCGCACAAAACTTTAGATTCCTCTGGGGACTCTAGAGCTGAAATGCACATTGCCAATGTCATAATTTAAATATTTTTCAGTAGCATGAGCATTTTGGAGACTCTGAACATGCACAGGTATGACTACAGTCCTTGTAGATCTGGATAAATAAATTGGCTATGTATGCTCTTCCTATGTGTGTGTACACCAACTTGCAGATGTATACACAATGAGTCTAATCAGGTCTTAAATATGGCATTATTTAAAAAAAAAATTAGCCATGTATCATGTCCATTAACACCATCAGCTCTTTAAAATTGAGTGACATTTGACACTGCATTCTAACACCATCATTAATCAGTTATATAGTAATTAAATCAATGTAGATGTTAAAAACACCAGATGAGATTAAAATTAATCAAGTTTCTGAAATCTCTAGCAAAGACTGTTTTGTTTTTGCGTGATCTCTGAATTTTGTAGATTAGAAGGTGATTTCATTTTGAACTGAAGAATGCATCTCTGGGTGATAGCTTTCAATGAGCTTTGCAACTGGGTAACTGGAAGAACAAATAAATGTGTCTAACATTAATAATCCCGCAGTCAGTCAATGTTAACCTAGATGTTAGCAGAGTACTGTAATTATGAGCCTAGATTTATAGGATAGTCGTATTTTATTCTTTTTTTGGGGGCAATGGGCAACAAAATAATAAAAAATAAACTTCACTTTTTAACTGTTGTTAGGCTGCAGATTCTAAAAGCATTTTCACATATCTATACACCCACTCCCCTGTAATACTAAATGTTGTGGTTTAACCTGGCAGGCAGCTAAATACCACACAGTGGTTCACTCACTCCCCCCTCCCTGGTGGGATGGGGGAGAGAATTAAAAAAAAAAAAAGTAAAATTTGTGGGTTGAGATAAAGACAGTTTAATAGGTCAGAAAAGGAAAGAAAAAAAAGTTATAAAAGGATATACAAAACAAGTGATGCACAATGCAATTGCTCACCACCTGCCGACCGTTCCTGAGCAGCACCACTCCCTGGCCAACTCCCCCAGTTTAGATACTGAGCATGATGTCATATGGTATGGAATATCCCTTTGGCCAGCCTGGGTCAGCTGTCCTGGCTGTGTCCCCTCCCAGCTACCTGTGCACCCCCAGCCTTCTTGCTGGCAGGCCAACATGAGAAGCTGGACAGTCCTTGACTGCTTAGCAACAACTAAAAACATCAGTATGTTATCAATATTATTTTCATCCCAAATCCAAAACACAGCAGTATACCAGCTACTAGGAAAAAAATTAACTATCTCAGCCGAAACCAGGACACTAGACAAAATTTGATATAATTTATTTTTATATTTCTAACTTTCAGTATGGAAAATAGAACTTTGTTGAAATAGTTTTCCACTATCAAGCAGCATATCATCTTTGAATTAGAAAGCCTGGTTTTGAAAACTCTATTGTGTTGGCACTTTCAGAAAAAAACAGATGACTTCATCATTTTGTCTTTGATGTTGAAGATCACTTGCTTTTTTTCTGTTTAAAATTGTAAAACCAGATTTTAAAGTTACGAGTCGTTCCTACGTTAGTTACTGTAATGCTACTTTTTCCCCGTGACATTTCTTATATACAGTTAAGTCTCTACTGGAGAAGTCTTCTGTTTTTAATTTTAGGCAAATTCCCATTACGCCACTTTCCATTCTAAATCATGATCAGAAAATTTAAAGAATTTGCAGAACCTTAATTTAATGTAGGCTTCTTTTGTTAATCTGTGCTCAAAGCATTCTTAAGCAAATAATCGGTCAACGTAGTAAAATCTCTGTTCTATTACATACAATTTCATCGTTTTGCTTTGAATTGACAGAGGGAAGTTTGGGGGCAGAGTAGGATTTCATGCTATGTGTAATCTCATGTGGTGCTTCTGCAACTTCCCTTGTGTTGAAGCTAATGATTTGATTGCGTAGCCCTGGGGTGAGTTGGATCAAATAGCTAAGCCATTGATAAAACTAAGCCATCTTCCTCCCCTCCAGGCCAAATGCAGTTTTTTATTGGATTAGTCATTTGAGTCATCCCATAACGTCTTTGATAGATCTGTTGTAAGTGGGATGGCCATGTAGACAGGCTTGTTCTGGAGCAGTCTGCTGGATTAGAGATAATGTTGTTTCTTCCACAGTTGTTTATTTCTGAAGGAGGGTAAATAAAAAATGTGCTATATGCACATGGGCTACCCAGGGCTTGCCTTTTCAAATCTTTAAGCAAAGAGCTGTAGTCAAATAATCTCATCATTAGGTTCTTTGGTAAGGAAAAAGTAAACTTATTTCATTTTCTGCTTTTGCATCCTTTTCTGGAAGCCACTAAAAGCAACATGATGAATATATTGTTTTCTCCCTTCTTTTCAGAGATGTCTCATATTAGAGACAGTGTCTTGTAATAAAAGTAAAGCAAAGGGAGTTGTTAGACTCATTCAAAGCTCTCCCTTCAATAGCGAGTAGCCTGCTTTGAAGGACACATCATGCCTACTGTTAGGCTATTTAATATGATGGGCAGCTGAATGGTGTGGAAATGTCAGTTGTTTTACCTTCTAGTAACTAACGTACCAAATTTTATTTTGTAGCTTGCTGACAGTAGAAAGATGAAAAATTGTTTATTGCACCGATCTTTTTATTTGCACAGAATTTCTCAGGTACAACTGCTGAAAGATTTTCTTTGTCAAGCTTGGGAGTTTCTTTAAGGAGCACAGTGTTTTCTGACCCTAGCTGTCCTTTCCCATGAGGCAGCCATCTCTCAGAGGAGCCTTTGGACTTTGACACAAGGTCTTGGGGGAGGCTGTCGCACCGAAGCTTGTTGGCTGGGGGACTTCTCAAAGGTGGTGGTCAGGAATCAGGCACTCATTGGTTTTGCCACAGTTACCACTGATGTCAAGGCCGGAACGATCACCCTCCTCATTTCTTTTCCATTCTGCCATTTTTATGGCTGTTTTTTTCCCAGTATCATTTACGAATAGGGTTTACAAATAGAATAAGTACGGATTTGTGCTTGGAGCAGCTGGTGGCCAGGTGCCACGTTTCTGTCCCTTGGAACGGTTACTGCTTCTCACCTGCAGCACGACTAGCAGCCCTGGCGGTGTGCCAGCCTGCGCTTGCCTCCCTCCCGGCAGTGCTGAAGCCAGATGGGGAAAGGCAAAGAGCTGTCACGTGAGGAGCTGCACATACTGTTGGGCTGGCACCCAGCTCACTGCTTCACTCTCCCTCCCTCCCCCAGCTCCATTAAAAATATATTTCAGAAACTAACATTCTTTGTAATATATCAAGGAGAACCACAAGACTAACTTTTTTTTTCTCTTGTGTCTTCTTTCATTCCCTTTGCAGTTGTTTTGCAATAAATCTTTAACTCAAGGTATAAAGTAGAGTAACAATAATGTGGGTATTTGCTGAAAGTGTTGTATTAATCATAACTGACATACATGTAAACTGTTACTACTAGTGAAAGAAATCTATTTATTTGCTCTGTTTTAGCATAATTAATCACTAAAGTGAAGGAAATATTTGAATAACTGCAGTGATAAAGGCATTACAATTATATAGGATCTAAAAAAAATGATTTGTTGGCTCCTATAAGCTGGGTGAGTTTTTAAGTTCAGTATTTTGGACTGAGATATTGAAGACATTGATATATTGGTGACTTAATACACGTTCCTGAGAGTGACTGACTGTGAATTGCAGACCTCCCTGATTTCAACAAATACTTAGTGCTGCATTCTAGCAATGTTGAGCTGACACTTCTTTGTTTCATTCCATATGCAATATTACTGTATGCAGTTAAATCATTGCTTCTACAGCAGTTTCTTAGATGTTTTTCAGAAAAGAGTGATACAGTTATGAAGCGTATCATTAATTACTGCTTGTGCTTTTTAAGAATTGAGCAAGCCCAGCTGTGGAACAAACGTCCCCTGTACTAAGCACTGTGCAAATAAAGGGCAGAAAAGGGCTCTTGCCCTAAAGAATTCCCTTTCTCTAGGCTTTTCTTTATTTGGATTAGTAGTTAAAGACACAGATGAAGTTTTGCTCCTGACTGCTGTATGCAAAACTCCAAAGCTGATGTTCAGGTACTTTGGGGAGAGGTGGAGATGGGGCAGTGGGAAGATGGTACACCCTTAGCAGGTACTGCTGCTTCTTCAGCTTCTGATTGCCCATGCTGGCAGGTGCAGGGAAGACCTAGCTTCAAGTGAGACAAACAAGTTGAGTGAAGAGCAGTCTTGTTTCAGGGCTCATGAAGAGTGCAATCTTTTTCCTTCTGGTTACATTGCAGACAGCAGCTTGGACTTATGTCATGTATGCTGAGCATGAAGAACCAGCGTAGGGCTGGCTGCTGGTAGGCTGATCACACCATGCAACTGGAGAGCTTGGAGACATCAGCATGGGTTTATGTGTATATATGCATATGTATAGTGTGGGAGGGTATCCTGGTTTCAGCCAGGATAGAGCTGG
>NW_010541091.1:248229-299994 GCF_000687285.1 Phaethon lepturus | reverse complement strand
CCTTTCCAACCTTAGTGATTCTGTGATACTAAGCTACATGTTTATACTCCTGCTCCTAATCCCAAAATGCCTTGTTCTTTGGCTGCCATTACATTTTTCCTGGGGAACTTATAGTTCTTCACAGTATTTCCTTTTGGCTTTAAGTTAACGGAATGAAACAGCTAGGACTGGAATACCTGGCAAGAGCCAGTTCAGAGGCCAAGTGAAATAAGACCCAAATGATGTACATAGAAATTCTAACTTAATTGATATGGTAGGTGTATACCTGAACGGATCTGCTTTGTTTCTGAGTGACAGTGCAGTGGTCCTTCAAAGAGGTTCCAGTGAACATTTGCTTTGGTACTTACAGTAGATATTACAATAAATACATACAGAAATCTGAGATAACTTTAGCATCACTGCAGCTGAGACCTAGTGAGTGACAACTTCTGATGAATCTTCTCATTCTGAAATTCACTGGTATCGTAGCGATAGAAAGTGAACCACAGTGCATCACTCACATTTATCATTCTACCCATTCCTAGTATTGAAGGTTTTCATTAGTGCCCACTTGCACCAAGTCTAGCATAATTTTATTTACTATTTGCAATTTGTCTTTCCGTTTAGCTCAGAGACGTGTTGCACGAGAAGAGCACAAAGTCAAAAAGTGTAACACAAAGTCCAGAGCTCAGCTAATTATACTGGGGTACCCCAACCCTGTGAGCACTCATCCACCATCATCTTTTCTCTGCTGAACAGGAGGGAATCCAGGTCCTTTTGTCCCTGGGGTTCAAGCCCTGAAGTCTCACACTTAGCCACAGACAACAGTTCTTTTCCATTGACTCATTGTTTCTCTAAGTTGTTTCTGTCCTTCCTTCCTTGCAAGCAGGACAGGCTTTCTCACTGCACCGTTTCTTCCTGGTGTTGGCAAGTCTTTCCAGAGCAAGCCCCACTAGTTTTAACTACTGCCAGTATTCTGCTTTAGCCTCTAGAGGCTTTTGGCTTTCTAACTGGCTGTTCAGCTACTGCTGGGGAAGATAAACAGGTCCTTAATTAAGCTCTCCTGAGCTGCTGCTATTTGGAGTATTTCTGATGAGGTGACTATTACAGATTTCTAGAGACTATTTGCTGTTCTAAGCTGTGCAAACAAATCTGAAGTTAGTTTGAAACAGTTAAGCTCCAGCATGTTAACAGGAAATGATTAACAAAACTGCTAGATCTGCAGTGGGTTACTTTTGACATAATCCAGTTTTTCTAGTTTATTCCACAGATTTCTGTTACAAAAAACTCATCAACAACTGTGTTGGGTGGTAATTTAGAAATGTCTGCCAAATTCACAGATCTGGACACACACTGCAGATGTCATTCTTACAGATGTTTGGTCAGACCTCCAGTAAAACAGCTTTGGCTAGCTGACATAAAACTTCATTAACTCAGATCAAGCAATTAAGGTATTTTTGGTACCAAATAAATGGAGTGGTGTTTAAACATTCATCAGTTTGTTTCAGTATTTTCAAGGTTAAACTATTGAATCTTTTGAGTTGGACTGACAGGGAACTCAGGCATTGAGAAACAGATGTGGGAAACTGAATTTTGTTTTACAGGAAAGTGCATGTACCTCTTCTTATGCAAAATGCTTTTGTTGGTTTTTTATCAATACTAGATTAATTTCATCAAAATGACGACAATTATGTGTATAATACATAATGCATAAATAGGTATTTCATAACAACCTAAAAAACACTAATATGACTGCAAAATGTATGTTTTAACTTCTTTCACAGATAATTATGAAAGTCAGAAACAGAGTAAAGATATTTTAAGTCATGTCCTTCTATAAACTAATTCTGTCCCTCTAATCAAAGAATATAATGGCATAATATCATATGCCAGATGGCATGAATTCAGATTCCTGAGTGGTTTCCATGGCAGCATTTTAAAATAAGTTTCCCAGGCAGTTGCAGATTTCATAGAAGAAGGACAAATGGGTATTAAGTATTGAACTAGAACACTGGAAGTTATAAAAGTGCTGTTTATCCAAATACAATATATTAAGTATTTGATTTTTAAAAAGCTGCAGGTGATTCATGAGAAATGTGATCCCAGCTGTGTGTAGGAAAAGTAAGGCTCTGTCACAGTGGGATTTGTGGGTTTCAGCTGAGATATCCCTAAAACCTATATTTTCACTGAAGAGGGCATAAAAATCAGAGTTATTCTGATGTTACATGCAACTGTCACAGATCATTAATGTAATCTATGACACTCCTCAGGAGAATACTCTGGTATGGATTTGTTTCCCTTCGCTTCAAAAGAAAAGATTACATTCAGAGCCTTATCTTCTTCACTTGCACTTATCCTGGCTAAGGTTACAGTCCTAGCTGTAGTAGCTGAAATCACACCATGAAAAGGAAAGTCAAAGAAGCAGCAACGGTTAGTGCTACTGTCCTGAGGTATACTTTGTTAGCAGCAACTTTGACTAGTGAGGGGCACCTGGAAAGTCAGAAAGCACAGGGCCAGTGATGAGCTTCTTTACATTTCTTCCCTCCCAGCAAAGCCAGGTCTGAGGACAGAGTTGTATTATTCTTACATTCTTACTTTTAAAATATTAATTGCATCAAATTTTGTCCCTCCAAGACCTTTTCACCTCTTACATGCAAGACTAAATCTAAGACGACATGTAGATGTCAAAATGGTGGGGAATCAAAACCAGGCCTAATACCCTCAGAAAGCACAAATGGGGCAGAAGACTAGCCTGTTCCTGCTGCCTCTCTAGAATATAAGAACTAAATTATGTGCCAAATCTGTTCTGTCACACCATGTTGCGTCACATCCCTGACGACCACTTCTAACTATATAAAACTCCTGAACTGAGTTCCATGGCTATTTCTTCTCTTGGTATTCAGCTAAGATTTGCAAACAGTTTTGACATACTGGTTTATACACAGTAAGTTGAAGATTGATTTGACCGTTAGTGTCTGAGAGTTGCTATAGGTTGGGTTTCTCAGCCAGCAACAGCAACCATGGCCAGTTTTGCTGAAGGAAAATGCAGGGAGTATTCTCAGATTTAGGAGCAAGGAGGGAAAGTGCTCCCTTCAGTGCAGAATGCTGAATTAGTGCTTTCTGAGCATAAACTGATCCTGATGTGTGCATACGTGGGAGTAAATATGAGAATATAATACCAGACCAAATAAGTGGAAATGGAAGAACAACAGGATCACCTCCTGAAACTTTGCCATTTGCCACATTTTTCCTTGTGAGCATGTTCTGTACTATACAAAACAAATAATTATGTCATGAAACCACATTCTATTCAAGTAAAGAAATCAACAGTGTCTACCTTGATCCCATGCAGGCTCTTCCTAACCTTCCAAGGTCCTAGAACTGAACAGAGATATGTACACAATTGTGTCTTATCTTGATAATGATATTGATGAGGATAAGCTGGATTCTTAACCAGTGGCAGGTGGAGTACCTTTACTTCAGTGGGCAGATACAGTGACTTAAAAAAATTGATCATCTGATCACACACAAACTGTGATCTCTTAACTGACTCCTTTTCCTTGGGAACCAGATGATGGTGTATTGTTCCTCTGTGAAATTAAATGAGACACTGAAGCCCAGAGCCCTTCAGAAAGTGGATTTTAAGTTTTCCTTTTGCAGTAACTCTGTACTTCACTCTGATATGAAATAAATGGATACTGGAAGCCGGAATTACTTTTTTTTTTGTTTTTTTGTGAATAGGTTGGATGAGAGGGAACAATGACACAAAGATGATTTATGATGGAAAGAACAGCATGATACAAAAAAATACATAGCAACCATCTATTTGCACAGTTATTAAGATGTTATAGAGATCAATAAAGACTAATGTAAAACACTTAGCCCGGGAGGAAGCAACCAAGACAGGTTAATGTACTTAGTAAAGCTGCTGTAGAAAACAATGACAGACAGAGAATCAGAACTGCATGGGAAAATTTACCTCTAGTTGCAGCAGTCAGCTGCAACAAAGGAAGAGGTCAACAATCTGCTAGATCAGTTTAGCAGAGGGTATGTGACAGAAAAGAAAATGTTTATCAAAGCATCTGCTGGATCTTACAATCCAAACAAAACAATGCCACTCACTGTGACCTGTACGATCCAGATAACCAGGGCTACTTTTTATTAAGGTTGTCAGTGACTACCTGGTATGCAATGCATCACCCGTTATCTAGCTAGGCTTAATATCTGAGAACAGTTTAATTGCTTAAATATATCCATGTAGACATATCCTTTGTATTTGTCATCTCTGAAACACAGCCTGTGATCCTGTGAAAGTTTTGCTCCGTATGTTACCTTTTTCTCCATACCATATATTTGTCCTGCTGACTTAAACTGAAAACCCAAGACATTGTCCACCTCCTTGGTTGTGCAGCACAAAATAAGGCTTTGATCCTGATCAGGGACTCTGCACTCAATAATTATTAGTACATCCAATAACTCCATAATAAAATATTAAAATGTTAACATTCTTAATTTTTCTTCAGACATGCATGGGACATTTGTCATCCTGATGCCCCTCAGCCTGATATTGATGATTTTTGGAGGAATGACTGGATTCATCAGTATTCTTGCCAGGGCCTACCTACTGCTTCTAATGACGGGACTGCTTTTTCTTTTTGGAGGTACTATATCAAACTCCTGGCTTACATGTTTTAAATAGTAAGAGATTAGGAAACATCACTTTGTATTCCAGGGGAAAAAAGCTAAGCAAGACTTTGCTTTCAGAATAATGCTGGTGTTCATTCACTTGGTGTCTGCTCAGCTCCTGGTGGGGTTCTGGAATAGAAAGCTGCCACTTAGGAGTCAGGAATGGCAAATAATCACACACAACCATACATCCTTCTGGAGTGAGTCACACTTTGAACACAGTATGTTTGCTGTGCCCATTAACACAAAAGATTTAATACCTTCTCAGCACAGTGCCCAAATTCTTTACAGGCAGGGTAATGGAATAATGGAGAAGTGACTTCGGAATTATTAAAGCGTAAGTTTCGATAGCCTTGCGCAGATCTTACAACTATTAAGAAAACTGACATTTTTTCAAACACATTTGCATTGAGTTCCTGAAAAGGTTCTTGCTAGGCATTCCCTCATTAGCTTCACTGCTAGTTTAGAACTAGAGTGGTGTCCCCAAACTGTGGGTCACAAAAGGAAACTCCAAAGAATTATTTTAGTTAGAGTGTAACATTTCAATTTGAAGCTAGTAAAATTCTTTTACATTTTGTTTTCTGTTATTTTTGCTGTAACCAAAACCTCTGTGTTTTAGAAAGTAATTTATGAATTAAAACTAAAAACATTCTGTCAAAGTAGAACAACTGGGTTTAGATCCATCTCCATTTTCTTTTCCAAGTAGATTTTCAGTACTGTTTCATAATGTAACTTGAAACAGAATTTTTCCCCAACAGAAAAGAGGATCCTCAGTATTGTCTGTCATCACCTGATCATACGGTGCTGTTTCTAAGAAAAGAATAAGAGATTGCTGGAAGCAAATGCTGCTGTCTTGACTGACCTTTTTAGTTTGAAATGCTCTTAAAAAGACCAACCATTCCCCGTTATGCTTTTCTTCTGAAAAAAAAAGACGAAGTTCTATTTTCTTAGAACATGAGAAAGCTGTATTCACTAAAAAGGCTGAGGTTATTTGAAAACTACTCCAAATAGTAACTGAAAGATGAAAAGCTGTGAAATGCAAAGCATCATTATCCTGCTGAGGAGTGGAGTACTGTGCCTTTTTAAGACACTTGGGGTTGCAAAGAGGGAAAGGAAACACAAAGACAGTATTAGGAGGGGGATGCTTGAATATGTTCTGAAGATACAACTGGTGCTGTTTCCCAGGACAGCGTGAACAGACTGCAGCGTGGCCTTTGGTGTGAGACCAGACCCGCCTCCCGCTCAGGTGGTATTGTTTATCTGTTTCAGCTGCACTGAGGCTTGATGCATGCAACAGGCGTGCACAGTTTTATAGGATATTCCGGTTCATGAAGCTTGGCATTAGATAGTTCTGTCTCAGCAGAAAGAAATATTTTATGATGCAATTCCAGAAACCCGAGTTTTCTGGAAAATACCAGAACCGATATGTTCCACAGCCCAGAATATCCTATATGCTTCCCCACTTTTTTGAAATGTGGCCACGTTTAAGGGGGATCACAGAACTCAGCATACCATGTTGAAAATGTCAACAAACCAATCTTTTCCATTTCTGCTGACAAAAGGTATAAAGTGTTTCCCCTCCCCCCCCCGCCTTGCAGAGGACTAGAATAAGGTACAGGCATCATAGCATGGTTAAAATCAGGAATAGGAGTATGAATTTTGATGGTTGGACAACCCAATACTCTTCTGTCTTGGTTTGCCTCTACTCAAACTTGCTTTTCTGGCAAAAATGGAGACTCATCTAGACTTACACTGTGATTTAACAGAAAGCCAGACGAAAATTTTTCTCCCTTGGAATCAGATAAGACACTATATTGTCCTACAAGTGTTCCAGTATCTACTTTCCCTGGGCTACAGTCCTTTAATCCAGGGCCTTTCTATCACATCTTTCTTGCCACTGATCCCGTGAAGTTATGACTTTAGTTAGTATATGTCCTTTGAGTGACATAGATGCCAGGCCCAGGATGTAGCATGTATTTGTGTTAGATGTGCCATTCCCTAAGTTTGCTAGCTTCTGTACAGTCCTTTCATTCTGAAAACATCTGGCTTCTTGTCTTGTTGGAGTGCCTTTATTAATTTATTATTAGTCTGCTCCAAGGATGTCTTTGTCTCAATTACTTGGAAGTGATGAATAGTCAAGATTCCACAAGTTGGTGGGAGGTGACAGTAAAGACCGACACATTTACATTGAACACTCAAAATGTATGATACTCAAAATTAGAAAACAGCCTAAATTCAGGTCACTGACCTGAAATACAAGAATTTCTTTCTCAATGGGCTTTCTTGCATAGAGGTAGACAGCTGCATGTGGTGCACAGTAATGAGAAATCAGGATGCGTTATAATACAGGATTGGAGAACAAAGATGTACGTGCATTAGAAAACTGTAAACGACATGACTAAATTTTTATTGTGGAAGGCTTGCTGTTATACATTTTGATTCAGTATTTAACAGTGAGAACACATTAAAATCAATGGACAGAAATTACCCTCCCTTTACTTTCCTCTCACCCTTCCCAAAAAACTGCCTCAACTAGATTTCAAAGCCAAACAGAGACTAACTCATAATCTGGCCTGGGTAGATAGGAAGGAGTGGCAAAGAAGCCTTAAGAGAAATCCAATTAATTATTTTTAACTTCTGCAGTGGATGCTAACTAGCTGAGTATGTTTTTCTTTTTCAGCTCTTGTTACACTTACTGGGATCAGTGTCTATATTGCATATTCGGCTGCTGCCTTCGAAGAAGCTGTCTTCCTCCTGAGGAGTAAGGAACTCTTGGTAGAAATCGACATCAGGTTTGGCTGGTCGCTAGCACTTGTCTGGATCTCCTTTGTCTCAGAAGTGCTCACCGGGGCTGTGTTTCTCCTGGCAGCAAGAGTTGTGGGTCTGAAACGGCGATGTGAACAGGCGTTATGAACAACAGGTATCATTGCAACACAGAACCCTGCAGGGCCTAGAAATGTGCATTGCTTGGTCCACCTGGTCATTAGGGGTAATAAAAGTGGCAAGGCTGTGACTGAGTATCTTGTCAGCTGCCGTAAACCCTTTTCCTCACAGTTAGCTATAAAACACAAAGATTCTGATAAATTGGTAAAACGTTTCAAGTGTCAATAAGGAAACCCTTGTGACTTAAGAAGTACATTGCAGCATTAGTGTTTCCAAAACAATTTCAGCTGTCAGCTCATAAGACATCTCTGTTCATTGCTTAGAACAAGGCAGATTTCTTGCTTTCTTTTCTCCTTTCTGCTGTCCCAGCAAAGTGCCTCAGAGTACCTTGCAGGCCAATATGCACAGTCCACTTAGCTTTTGGTTTCTCCTCTGAGACTACTAGTAAGTATGTTTAGGATTCCAGTTATGTTGGCAGCCTCTACCAGCAGAACTGCTCTGAGATGATAGGTAGGTGGTGTGATCTTCCTGCTGCCTTTGGAGACATATATAATGTCTATGCATCTGAACTCAGAGAGACAGTGTGAGGCATAAATATACTCAGTTGATATTGCATACTTAACATGGGTTTGTTGCAGAAAGTAAAATAAAAAAGAAAAATGCAGAATAGGAAGAAATTCAGAATATTTGGAGAACTCCAGTGATAATCCCCAGCGCTAGGGCATGGCTAGGACATCTAGGGAGGTGAATATTAATCTTTACTCTGGCGTACACCTTCCATATTTATAGGATCTTTCTTTTCCCTTGTGTGTCCCTAAAGAGGCCCTCCTCTCTCCTGTACCACAATTACACTATTCCTTTGTGACAACACACAAAAATGGATTGATTTGACAAAACAGAGAACCCCAGAAGCCTAATCTATGTCATCTATGTGTAATGTCTAAGGCGAGACACAGCATCATGTTCTCTTTCCTAAAATCATTACTTATATGGTGAAACAAAGAAATTAGTAATTTCTTAAAAATGAGCTTTGGCGCTGTGATAAAATGAAAGGATATAAGGCCTAGATACTGTCAATGACTTGATATTAGTTATCTGGCAGACGGTAGTGACTATGATGGTAAAGTTCTCAAGCACAGTGCAATGGTGAGTGTACTGCAAGAGAAGGATATAGCTTCTTTTCCAGATGTTTTAACTAAGTACTGTAGCCAACCCCAAACTATCAGATGCTCAGGCTACATATTTATCTCTTTCAGCTTATTACTAGCTGCTTTTTCAATTCTGTTAATGCAGAAGGTGTATCTGATGCATTTCACAGTTTTTACTCAGAGTAAAACTCAGAGAAAGTTTACTTCAGTGCCCACTGAAGTTAATGAAGAAATGTTCCGCCAACTGCTGTGGCTTGGAATGTGTTAACAGCTCCACTACATAGCTGTTAGATCATGTATTTCTGGAGGACTTCAGCATATTACAGTTCAAGACTCTGACTCAGAAGCTGTGTCAGCAAGGCATACTGTCATTGAGCAAGTCCCTTGTACTTCCTCCAGTAGTGCAAAGGGCATAATTTACCTACCTCTGTTAAATATCAGAACAATTTTGTCCTCATGTCTTGTGTTAAAGATTGCACATTTACTCCTACTGAGCTCAGCTCTGATCTTAGTCCCACAGTATCAATTGCTTTACAAAAAATAGTCACAGGGGGCTTCCCAGAGCTTACAGTCTTTGGAGATACAAGGAAACGATATTACCACCATACTGTGAATGGAGAACTTAGGCAGAAAAACTGCCCAAGGTCACGTGAAAACAAAGTTTCTTAATCCCAGTTTCTTAGTTGGCAGACCTTGCTTGTTATCAGAATGAAATAAGGCTAGAAACCCTGAATAGACTGAGCAGTAGAAATCTTGTGAATAGCCAGTCCAATTTTGTAATTCTCACTTGCTCCCACATTGGTTTTCACATATTTTCCATGTTGCCTTATGTTGGGACTGCATAATTGAGTCATTTTACAAGTTGAAGCATACCAAATCAGCTCTATAAGAAGAATAAGAAAAAAGTCCTTCGTAGCCAAAATTCCACATGCTTAAGTGAATTATGTAAAGTGTAATATTTCTGTGTTTTGGTGCTGGTGAAGCTATTTATAATACAATTTGTACAATGTTATTCAGATATTACTGTAAGCTGTAACAGTAAAAGATCATCTCAGTTATTTTTTGAATATTTATTACAGATGTTATTTTACAGTGGGTTTGAATGTTGTAAAATTAAATAAAATGACATCTCAGAGCTGGGAATTATTTACAAAGACATGGAAGAACTAAGATATATATTTTTCTTTAACTTTTTCTGCAGATCTATTCTACAGTTTATATGATGCTTTTGAAGTGCCTGTGTCACATGTGGTAGGTATTTATAAGATACTTATGCAGCTACAATAGAAAATACTCAAGTGATCAAATCTAATTAAAAAGCCAATGAATCTGTTATTGAATTAGAGCAATTCTCATTTCCATGGCTTTTCTAAATTTCTCATTCTTGCTTCCTGCAATATCTGGCACAATGGTAATAAAGAGTATCTTCTGCTCCTGAATATTTGTATAACACCTGAATTTCTCTGAAATTCTTTCTGACCACAAAGAAAAAAAGATCATTGGGAATAGTCAAATAAGCTTTGAACATTTTGAAGAATTATGCTAGAAAGAGAAAACATCCTGGAAAGGACTTTATCTAATTTGGTAAAAGTGACCTTATCAGCTTCTTCCTTCTGCTGAAATTAATGTTTATTTAATACCCAATTCTTTGCTGTGTTTTCCCCAAAATGCGTTACTGAGATGAGGACACTGACTTTTCCCATTGCAATTCATCAGCAAGTAAACTTATAGGTAATTGGTCCCATTTAAAATGAAGAAAAACAGATGTACTGAGCAGAGCAGTACTGTTTGAGCGGGTAGAGTGCACAGAGCTACTGGCCAATACTAGTCACTAATTTAAAGGCTTCCTTAAGAGATAGCAGAGAAGGATAGAGAAGGTCAAAGGAATCTCTGAGGGTGAAAAAACTGTGGATATACAAGACGTTTAGAGGAGATGCTGGTGAATATAATGTAGACATGAAACCACAAAGATTCAATCTGGGTCTGTGCTGTTCCTGAGCTGGCTCCTGCAGAGCAGCTGGATGTCTCTGTATATCTGTCTCTGATGAGGAAGGGGACATTATTAGTTCAGACACAGCTTCAGTTAAAGTAGCTCCATGCATTTGTTGATCACTGATCCAAAGCCAATAGACCTGACTGACTCTGTGCAGGCACATGTGATTCATAATATCCTCCTTCCAAATTTAAAAGGATGGCGTTGGAGACCGAACAGGACATGCTCTGTCCATGCCTCATTGGTCAGCAGGCGGGGAGAGCCAGAATCTGCCCAGAATCTCTCCACTAAGGTGACCACAACAAGGCATGTAGTGCCTGCCCACTGAAGCTGTTAAGGAAAACTGGAACTGACCCATGAGATAGATCCAAAAGACTTACATTTTCCCAAGCTTGATTGACACCTTGGGATCTCAACTCCAATTTTATCACTTGTTTTGCATTGTTTTGCAAATGAAATCCAATGGTCTCAACTATTTAAAACTGGAAAACAAAATCTGAAGAAATCTGAGCCTACTTCATAAATATGGGTACCCTTCTCTCTGGTTCATTGTGTAAATTCCTTCCAGCAAAGCAGTTCATCATTATCCAAGATATATCAGTAAAATCACATGTCCCTTGGCCTCCTGACTGTCATTTTCATGACAGACTAAATTGCCCCAGCTCAGGACCAGAAAAGTTAGAGCTAATGCTCTGGCTTTGTACTAGGGAATCAAACTGTCCCCAGAACTGGTACAACCATGCTCAAGAGAGACTCCCTTGTGCCTCAGTACTCGCAGTTTGTTTGCTGAGTGGGCACAGTTGTTAGCCCAGCAATTGCAAGCGCACAGAAATTTGGTCAGACGTTCTTGGAGGCCAGACAAAACTACCTTGAAGGCCAGGTTCAGCCCACAGAGTTTTAGCCATCCCTGGTTTAGTTACAGGTCTTTAACTACTGGATTGCATTCTAGCTAGGTTACAAAAAAATTAGATCTTTCTACTTTTACTAAAACATTGTAGTGCTGTTTTACTGTAATAGCTTTTCCTATGTTTTACACATCAGCTTGAACCCTAACTAGACCCTCAAATTTTTCCCTCCCTTTTTTCCAGTCCTTTCAGCAGCCATATTACTGTCACATTCAATCTTTGTATGCATATTAGCAGTGGAAGTGACTTAGCATTACTGCTGAGTCACATCCCACTTTGGCATTTGTATTGCTAATAATCACAGTTTGAATGCTCTGGCTTGAGAGACCTTTTCCTTTTTATAATGGTTTGCACAGAAACAGTGGTGTGTGCTGACATCTCATGGCTACACTAAGCAGTTGACTGTATTTGGAAAGAAACCATTAATTTCCATACATACTGGTTTTTGCATGGTTTGAAGAGCAGAGGAGACTGTCATGCTCACTAGGCCCTAGCTCCTGTATTTTATAGCCCAGAGAATCTTGTCTAGAAATTGCTGAATCCCAGTCAGTAACATCTCCAAGCTGCTGGCTATCTTAAATTAAAATGTCAGGTGGTGGGAAATGTACTGTTAACCTTCCCTGTTTTTTTAAAAAAATGAATCACAAAACATTCTTAAAGGTTTTTACTGCTTCTGTTCTTAGGAGATAGATGCTATAGCCATTCAATCGATGGTTATGTTTTGATTAGATCAACCACTATTGGTTTTGTTTACATTTGTGGCATAAGTGTCAAAACAACTAAGCTGAAACTAATTAAATGGAATATCTGAGGATGCAAATAATAAGAAAAAAAATTCTTTATATCATCATTTATTTTCTGAATACGACAGTCTGTCTAAGAATTGAACAATTGAATGGGACAGACTTGAGGATCTGTCCAGAAAATGTAAGAGGAGTTCTGCAGGAAAGAACATACTACATTTTTCTGTAGCTCTTAATTTTTTTACCCTCTTTTAACAAAAATATTTTTTCCAACAAAGTCAGGAAGCTCTGCTCTCTGTATGAGCTGAGCAACTTCAGTGAGATTCACCAAGACGTTGTTGAATTTTGAAACTATGCAACAATTGTCAAAGTAGAAGAGACCAACTCTAACCTCTCATATTTAATAGATTCATTCCTCTTTTCCTGGGAACTGTGGTAGCATTGTCTGCTCCTAATCTACAAATATACCATTGCATAGACTACTCAGACATATCTGTAATTCTTCCAAGCAAAATACTGGGATAGAACATCTCCTGTGAAAAAAATGTTCTTAGCTGTGGTGCAGGATCAGGTTGCTAGACTTAGATGCTGGATGAACACTATTTGGGGGTAGTTCCTTCACCCCTGAACAGATGTTCAGCAGTTGGTTAACAGGTATGTGTAGTCAGGTATTAGAGGAAAAGGAAGAAGGGTGCAATGTCATACCCCACCATAACTAAAATGTCCTTGATAGATTGAAATCTCTTGTGACACATAACCTAGTTTCTCAGCCTATCACTTAAGAAAACCCATCTTTGTGATCTTAAAGGAACCTTTCAGGTTCCATCACCATTGAGGACAAGGCACTAAAGTTAGTACTTGTAAAACTGTCAGAAAGGAAATGGGACTGTAAGTAGGCAAGTTATCAGTTAATGCGTTACTGCTTATCAGCCAAGCTGTCACAACTGACTGTATTTATACTTTCAGGTCATCTCCCACCACTCCTAAGAATTAAAATGCATTTATTCAGAACACCACCTCTACAGCCTGGTCCCGTTCACATGATGGTTTAAGCTAAGTGGCTTAATATTTCATTTGGAGCAGACCAGAGCTGATGAGCAGTGAAGTATTAAAAAGTAGCATCTTAGTCCTTGTGATAGTCTGCTTATACCACTCATTTCAAAGCTAGCTGAAAGACTCCTTGGTTGGGGTTGGAAGGACAGCAGGCAGTTCCCTGAAGAGCTTTTGGCTCATTATTTTACTGTTTTCATTTTTGCCAAGGACAAGGCAAACACTTGTCATGGAAGGCTGGGACTCTCTCAGTGTAATGCTCCCTAGGTGTTGAAAGGAATTTGTCTGCCAATAGCTGAACAGCATTTGCTAATGGCTTACGCTTCTGGACAACACATCTGGCTGCTGAAGGAGCTAACATATTTCTCCATCCAACCTGGCCTTCTCAAATATTTATAAGCTAATGTTGTCTGTACTGCCTGCAGCATACAGAGAGACTGAACTGAATTGCACTGTGGAGGAACCTCTATTTCCACAGCCTTTTGGAGTTGGCTGCATCAGCACTGTGAAAACCCTTTGGCATCATAAACCTTTTATTGCCACAGCTCCCACTTGACTAGTATTGTACAGTGAAGCATTTAATTATGCAAAACAAACACATAAAAAGAATTCTATAACTGTCAGGCAAAATCCATGGAAGGAAGAAACTTTTTAGGACTTGCAATAACAAATCTTTCGTGTTATCTGCCTTTCTGTTTATAAACAGTACATTACAGGCATGGCAACAGCTGTAGCCAGCAGACTTGGAAGTTGTATATCCTTCCTGTCTGTGGCAAACTTCACATATGACAGGACCTTGATTTGGTACAGGGCACTTCTGGTAAAACGGAAAAGTTCTATGTAAGTAACTGAGA
Organism: Phaethon lepturus; assembly: GCF_000687285.1. Lineage (NCBI taxonomy): Eukaryota > Metazoa > Chordata > Aves > Phaethontiformes > Phaethontidae > Phaethon > Phaethon lepturus. The sequence continues at coordinate 285,753 of NW_010541091.1, read as the reverse complement.
AAACCAGGCCTGTTTCATTCAGTGAAGAGGCAGATAAGAGACCTGTTTAATACAGTGTGCAGCATGAAAGTGTAAATATTTATTTCTCAAAACTCAGGAATAATGCAATATTTAATGAAAACAAAAGAAGAAAGAAATGGCTACAGATTGCTTCTCAGCCAACAGAAATCAAGACATTCAGAAGCCTGGTTTTTAGATTCAGACCTACAGGATCTCCTCATACTCATATATTCATTGTTTAAGCTGCTCCTATAATTTATGCAAACACCTAAGTGACGGGACTTAGTACTGTGATTTTCATTTTGATGAACTGGCGACAATTAAAAAACCATGCATTTACTTGAATCCTTCAGTCCCCCTGATCATGTGCATCAACAAGACACACTGGTGTTAGTCTTGAGGTACTCAGCATGCAGTAGCAATGAGGATTTGAACCAGTTGTAACTGACTGTCCTGCAGACATCGCTGAAATAACACACGCAAGCAAGTAGAAGAAACAACATCACTGGTGACCATGTCTTAAAAAGAACTGTTCTGCCTGACTTTTGTGGCTTGCCACAGATGAAGTGGAAGTTGGTGTTAATAATCCAGCTGAATAGCAACATCTTTGCTGAATGGGCTGATTAACAAATAGGTGCAGTACAGTGTCTTTATTGTACTACTTTAGTGAACACTTGCTTGGATCTCTGGCTCACTTCTTGGGTAGCCACGAGGATGTTACATCAGCAACATAAATGAGAAAAAAGTCCACTTCCTGTACAGATATCCAATAGAAAAACCTCGCTCCTGCTACCCCCTGTACCCCCAGGCACAGACCTGCCCTTCAGAGTCTGTCTTGGTCTCTCTTTCCTGCTATCCTGTTCACCAGAATGTCCTTTTGCTCCTCCTTGGCAGTAATAGCAGTGCATCAGGACCCTCTGTCACCATAACAACTGGTATATCTATCTTATAATTCAAACTGCCCTCTCTGACTTCAAGGGCCTCTTCCTACATGCCATCTAGAGCTCATCAATCCTTCCCTGAGCAATTCTACATTCTTTATAGGAGTCGTAACTCCCACACCCACTCTTTTCTAAAGCTGCTTCTCTGCCATTTTATTTCCAAAAGCCTGATGAACTGTATATTCACCCATCTGGGAAGAGGGCTGAATTTGATACAGGTAAGCCATAGTCTTTTCAAAGACCAGCTAACCCTGTGATTAATCCCATTGCCTTGGGTTTGCCTGTGGGAATGGTTGCTCCAAGGAGTTCAGAAAATAGTCTCACAGATAGCAAACTGCTTACATAGCAAATCCCTTTATAACTCCTAATTCCTTTGGAATTTAGACAACATGACAAGTATTAAAACACTCAAGGCTCTTAGAAAGCAGCATGACCCTCCAAAATGACAAATGCATCCCCAAAATCTTGCTTAGCCACTAAGTAACTTTGTGACATCAGACTAACTGATATCTGTTTCTGTACTTCACCATCTTTAATGGAGTATTCCTGCTCAATTACCTCAAGTTGAATAATTGAATAAATGACTTTACTAAACCTCCCCAATAGCTCATTTAGAGATTTAATAATTTTCATCAGATTTCCTTTCATTATATGCAGAGATTTCAGCCTGCATTGTCAGTTGCAACCCATACAAGGACTGCAAGTCAATACAAATATTTTCTACTAATTTGGTTAAAATATGATTACTCTCTAAATAGCACTTACATGAGAAATAAGGATACAGTATAAATTAGTGCCTGAAATGGGTTTTGCAATACACAGAATCATAACTTGGCATTTCACCAGACTCATTTATAAACAGTTATCATGACATGAGCACGCAACTAACTGGTAGCTATTTGTATGAATGTGATTTTACTGTACAGAAGCAGCCCCTGTGATAACAGCGTTCCTGGTTCTATATTGCTGTGCTTTGCCTGAGCAGCCACTGCACGTCACTGTTGTTCCACAAAGAAGAGTCAAAAGAGACTCATTTATGTGCGCGAGTAGCAGGATGTGGAGTCTCTTTGCCTTTTCAATCAAGGGAAGAAAATGTGCTACAAACCAAGGGATGGAGCTTACTGAAGTCAAGGGGGACTTTTTCCCCAGGACTGAAGGGAGGTCATACCATTTACTCTTTTGCTTTTTCATTTGCCTGTGCAAAAAGGCTTTATCCATCTTTTCTCTTTAAAGGTGTAAAAAGAGAATGGTCATTAGCCAGGGATACAAAGATACCGAGGGAATTGCCTGCTCTTCACAGGCCCTGTGTGAACTGCAACAAATCTCTAAACCTCTTGATGCTTAAGTTCTGCAGCAATGACACTACACGCTGCCTCACGGTGTTACTGTGAGGACTGAAATTAAAGATAGGAGATATAACTGTAAGCGCAACATCATGTATAGCTTCTTAGATACGGAGCTTTTCTTCCTTTCAAGCAAAGGGGAAATTTTGGAGCATTATGTTGCGACTTTAGAAGTAAAAAACTTGAGAATTTGGCATGATTGTTAAGCCTAAAAAGGCAGTTACAACTAGGGGTCTGAATGATGTTTTTCTAGAAGCACGGCACTCCTAAGAAAGCTTTGTCAACAACTACGTCAAGTCACATAAGCTGACTAGTACTAAGCTCCTTCTTCCAGTACTTGCCACTTAAAAATACAGAAATATTCCCAGTTCCTCACACGACTTTTTTTCAGGTTTTCAGCAATTGCTAATTTGTCTGAGTGTGATGAGGAGGCTTAGTACAATTCAAGAGGAATGAAACTGCCAGTAAAGACAATTCCAGTAGAGGGTAAGAAGGAAGAGGCTGAAGGATAAAATAAAAAATAAAACAAAAACATGAGAAGATGTTGAGGGGAATTAACAATAGGAGAGATAGATAAACTTAACAGAAAATGATTTAGCAAGTAGGGACTCTGTGGAATCTTCTGTAGCACTCAACACTCTAAAAGCAATAGCTCCCCATCCATGGGCTTTCATACTGTGCTTGCAACACATCAGTGACAGCTGTACTTACCAAATCCTACTGTTGCATGTTAATTCATCACATGGCTGGCAATCCATGGATCTGGGATCATAAGGAGGAAGCAACACATTACCTGCAGGTGACACTGAGGTGCCATGTAAATGTACGCAAGCCAGGTTTACTCATCTAGCTCCAGTTTCACCAACAAAGCTGAGGGACAAATTTCAGTATGGAGTAGCTGTGTTCCTGCCAGGCTTGTGTGGTGCATGATAACTCTCATGCCACTGCGTTTTTCCTGATAATACTACCCTGATTTGTGATGATTACAGTTATTTCATGGATGCTTTCCCACGTTTCCAGTCTGCAGAAGAGATACGACCTGAGAAAAGCATTCTTCTTTTCTTCCCTAGTACCCTGCTAAAGGTAGCGGGAATCAGATACCAACTTTTTAAGGGTGAGCCCTAGCATTTCCCACACTGGGAACGTTTGCACAGACACAGACATACCTGCATCTCTCTGACTGTGTGAGGAAGCTAAGCCTCTGCATGCTCGACCTGAGTGCTGCTGTAGATCCTGCATCACACAAACGAAGAAAATTCAAAAAAGAAATTATCCTGCAACTTCCAGCTGTGATCTTAACCCTTTGAGAAGCCTAAAATCAGGCCAGAATTCTTCATGCAGCACAAGAATGAGGAGTTTTGTTTCGGAGGTTATGAAACCAATGTTTATTTCATAAGCCCAGACCCACAAACATGAAAGGAGAAGAGATCATACTGCCAGAGGGAAGGAAACCCTTTCCTGAAGCAAATGACTGGGCTGTAACACTGTGTCCTACTGATACAGGGAAGATTTATAAAAGAGAACACATACATGGCTTGGTGATCAAAACAGTTGCCTCAAGATCACTGAGCTTAGTGAAGAAGTGAAGGGATACAGAAGTGAATCAAAGTCTAGAATCAAAGGCAGAGAACTGAAAATGTCCATCCTTCAGACTTTGTGAGAAAATAGCATTACCTTTGCGTGCAACTTTTGTTCTCCATTTTGTGTGTTACTGCTGTGCTGCTAAGGGATGCCTAATTTCAGATGTCTCGGTCTCTACCTGACAGTAGCATGCATTGGTCAAGATGATCCCTGCTGCTGTACTGCGCTAAATATACTTGACCTACAGCTGTTTTCTCTCCTGCAAGTAACAGATGAAAGAAGTCTGACAAAAACAATGGGCCAGATTCTCCTCTGAAGCAGAAACCTTGACAGAGAAAGTGGGGCCTTGGGGAGTCACAGCTGCTGCGTAATAATGTCTTGCTGCCTGCTGGCTCTTTAGCCTAATTGACTGCAATTTCATTCCCCAGACAGGGCTAAGGAAGAGCTGTGCTTTGCCTTGCCCATTGACTGAGATGAGAATTACCATTTAAACCAGTAATACCTGGATTTTTACTGGACAAAACCTTTAGCAGATACTTTGCTGGTGCAGTTTTTAGCAAGGCAGGTCTGAACAGATTCAAGTTCTTTGTGTGACTTACATGCTGCTGAATGGTTGGAGCCAGAGAAGCCAAGTTTGGCTTTGACCCAACGCCATAAATTGTTATTGTCGGTATAATTGCAAGATTTGCTTTTGTTTGCTACATGAGCCCAAATGGAAGCTTGAGGATCTATTTGCAGACCCAGTTATCTAAAGCTTTTCCGCATACATGCTTGTAGATCCAGCTTTGTATTATTTAGAGCTTTTGCTTGTTGTTTTAGGTTTAATGTGTTTGCTTTTTTGATGGCTCTGTCAATATACATTCTGCGCTGGAAAAGTTAAGTGTCAATATATAAAAAAAAAGATAGGGCCAAAGATACCCACCCAGAGTTTGGAGATGGAAGGCAAATTGCAGGTTTGTCAATAGTGTGTTTGGGAGCATTTTAAGTAGTGAATCACTTGATACTAGCTATTGTAAATATTGGTTTAAAGGTGCTATAAAAGTGATGGTGCACAGTTAAACCTTCCTCCAAATCCTGATCTATTTATGCTGCCTCACTTAGTGTCAGATCTGAAGACCACGGAAGGTCATAGGAATGTTTACCAAGTCGTTAACAAGTACAGTGTAATTTCAGCATATGCACAAAACCTTGAGGTAGGAGCACAGTACATTTTCTTACAGGTTTTGTTAAATTAGGCATACTATACTCCAGAACATGCCTTTCTTTTTTTTAATGTGACAGCAGAGAAAAGTGGCATAGAGTGACATTCAAAGAAGAGGTGTTCATCATCAGCATAGCCATATTTTCCAAGGATTTAATGTATTGGATGTATATGGAAGAGTCTGGCCGGTACTGTCGTAACATTGGCTTCTGTTTTTTATTTGTGTTTTCATGTAGGTATCTAAATGGAAGAAAAGGTTTATGTATCATGAGCACCTTAAAATCTGTCTGAAAAAGTTCTGAAGAATAAATGGGAATTCAGGCTCCACAAAGGTAAATCAGAGTTTTGCTGTTGTTGACTTGAGTGGAACTGGCATAGGTAGATTTGGAGAGCTTTGAATGAAAATCCATTTCTCAGTCTTGCAAAGACAAGTGCTTAATTCATCCCAAACCGTATGACACCATGATCCTTGCCTGGAGTATTAGTATACCTGAGCTCCACATGGAGAAAGGAATTAATGATGAAGAAAATCCAACAGGAGAGTTACTCATGCTCATTTGCTTTTGGTGTAGCTGTCTATTATAGTACATCTGCATCTTTGCCCTTGTCTCCCCATTTTTTCTCCATCCTTTTCCCAGGGAATAAAGTGAAAACAATTCTGCTGTGGGCAAGTCTGGAACTTGTCTGGTTCTTCACCTGTGGTTTCCATCACAAACAAAACTGTGATTAAGGGTGACAGGGCCCTTAGGAGACTGGAAGGTGAGATGGCAGCTGGAGAAGAAAATGACAGGCCTCTAGAATTATCTGTTCCCATAGAACAGGTGTCAGCAATAGCAGATAAGGCAATGCCTGAAAGTTTCAGTGCTCCAGGCGGCACCGAGAGGGGAAGATGTGTTTGCAAAAGGGCATGTTCACTCAGTTATAGAGTGCATGTGTTGTGCTAAATGTCCTTAAATCCCTCTGGTAATACAGCCGTCTGTAACAATAAATAGCAAATAACTGTTGTCTCCTCTGGGACTACAGTATCATGCTTCCAAATAGGAGTCATCCTGCTTCTATGTTGAGGTGTAAGAGACCATATATTTACTATGAGTTCAAGGGAAGAACACTGAAACACACATAAGTTAGCCTGAAATCATAGATTGCTTCTGTTTACACAGTTTTGTGTAAAAACAATAACAACACTTTAAAAATCCCAAGCAACCTAATCCTCTCAATTATTCTAGGTTTCAAAACACCTAATAGGTAAGAAATGTTTATGTGTTAGAACTGAAAAGTGTTATTATTTGTCTGTCTTTCCATTCCACTTCCTGTACCCTTTTTTCCAGGGACATTCTCATTTAAAATTTCTCCCTGAGTAGAGATAGAGTTGAAAATCCCTCATTGTGCATTTTTTGTGATTGGTAGGAGTACAAGAAAGTGGATAGATCAGCTGAGAAGTGAGGAATCTAGCATATTATGCACATACATAATCTTTTAAAAGTGAGTAGCAGCTTGCCTTCTTTTTTTTTAATGGTCCATGCATATTTCTGGAAAAGAGGATAATAGAACATCTAATAATAGCAAAGTGTTTTATAAGCCAAGACACTCAGTGTCTTGAAAGTATTTTACAAACATGAGCATAACTATACTTCATGACTCATCTGTAAGGTAGCTATCATTATTCCTCTTGTTCAGATGGGGAAATGGCATCCAGACAGACCAAGAAACTCAAATAAGTAGCACACATTAAAAGATTGGTGGTGATTAAAATAAAAAAAATTACTAGTAAATGATATTGTTACTTTAGCTCACTGCCTGAAATTATTGGAATACTAACACCCCAAAAAAATATTTTTTTTTTTTTTTGGACCATATTCCACCCCAAAATACATAGAACCAGAACAACTCAAAGAAAGATACAAGTAGTTCAGAGGCTGTAAAGAACACTGAGATTTTCTGAGCTGATAAAAAATCTCAAGCCAGGCTCAATCATAATAAAACATTTAGAAACCCTCCAAGAGCTAACATTCTTCCCCACTGCAATGCCCATTCCCAGTTATTTGCCAGTTTCTTTCACATGTAAGCTGATATTTCTCTCCTATATCTGGGAACAGAATTCAGCAATACCTGCTACCTGGTTGCTGTTTTCCAGATAGGTACTTAATCCTTCAAAAGGTTGCAGTGATTTAAAATTTCAGTGAGAACATACTGATTTCCATGGTTTTGAAGCAGTCTTTTAGAAAGGCAAAAACTGTTAGATTAATTCCCAGTAAAGAAAGCGTTACTGATCACTGAGCTGTAGTATGCTATGAAAGGTCCATGAGAAGCCTGTCACATAGTTAAAAGCCAAACTTTGCAGTGAGTTTAGTGAAGCACAAAACTGGTATTCCTACAAGCTGGTAAAACCTTCTAAGGCCTGAAGAAATAACACATTAAGCTAATTATCTGCATTCTTCTTCTCAAAAAAAAAAAAAAAGGCTTTGCTCTTAGAGTCTTGAGTTCTAGAATCATATCCTAGATATCAGTCCTAGATAACAGTCACAAACTGTGGGGAGTGGGACTTAGAACTGCTGTGCACTTCATCAATGTAATACATGCAATGCTTACAAATCCAAAATCAGGATTTAGCAGCTCATCAGTAGAAAGATCAAGGCCTACCCAGTGTCTTTTCCCTTTCCTGTATAACTGAAAAATGATTTCCTTCTGGTTAGAAGTCTAGCATGTCCACTGTCATGTTCACCTCAGTCAGCCACATAACCTATAACTTCTTCCTCTCCATGGAACCTTAAAAAGGATATCCTTTCCACTAAGTGCCTGCAGGTCTGGATTTCTCAAATGATGCCTTCACCTTTTATGAAGGTGCTTTTGTCTGTAGTTCTATGGAAGCACTGAGCATTTGTTTCTCCATCATACCTTCCAAGAGCTTGTGATCAGCTAGCATATCCACCTTGTGCCAAAAGCCACTCACAGAATCGATCCATCCCAGAGAATGCTGCCAAAAAAATCCTTACTCTCTGTCCCCTTTCTGCATTTGTCAAGGCATTTGGAGCCATTGCTTTTGGCTCCTGATCTGCACCACTGTGACTCCTAGTCCTCCTTCTGGAATACCACACTGCATGTCTAAATGCTCTGCACTTAAACAGCAGCAAGCTGCAGCATTGCCTCTTCACTGCAGACTCGGTTCTCCCTAACCTGATGAGAATGACTTACTGCATTCTTACGGTTTCATGTGGGGTATGTTTCTAATTTCAACTTGTCCCTTAACTCTTCACTAACAGCTCCCAAGAAATCTTGCTCTACTATTAGAAAACATCTAGTCTATATGATACTTGGTGTTCAGCTTGACTTTCTCTTTCACCCTGAAGAAATGTTGGTGTTGCACTAGCATCAGCCAAGCTTACCTGTTCATGCTATTTAGCGGTGAATGATGTATCTGTTAGTCAAGTACTTCAAAGCGCCAACAATAACGTCTCTTTTTTTCATAGCTACTGACTAGTAGCCTCTGTTTATTCACTGGGCTCAGTACTGTTCAGTACCTTTCCAACATCTTGTTACATTTCTCCAGCCTAACACTTATGTTTATCCCTGCTGCTTGGATTTTATCGAGCTGGAATTGAACTAGTCTTTGCCTTATTAACACAGCTGAAAATATGGCAGTGGAATGACTGACAGCCTTCTGTGGTAGTGCATGTATGGTGAAAATCTTCAGATTTCTTCACAGGTCCCTATACCGAGGTCCATGGAAAAGGCTTTTGAGGAGGACTCTTGCTTTCTTGTAAGATTCAGGGAGCAGCAGGAGACAGGGACAAAGTCTACACCCAGAGCATTTTTTCTGACAACATAGGCTGTTAACTCTGTCTGATTCTTCTCCGGCTTCTGAAAACATCTCACTTACAAGGGGCGTGCCAAGAGGCTTCGCAGGGGTATTAGCACAGTCAGTTCCATTACAAGAACATGACATCTTTCTTTCCCTCCCATGTCCTCTTTGTCTTTCTGCTGATCACTCTCAAACTCTGCAGAATCACTATTTTCAGCTTTTCCCATTATTTTTGCACATACCTTCTACCTCCTGTCCTGTTTGCATCCTAGTTGCTTTCCTTCACACTTTGTGTGGCATCTTCCTCCACTCCCTTTGATTGGTACATCTCAGTGTTTATCTAGTTGTTCTTATTTTTTCTTATAAAACTTTAATTCTCTCTGTGCTTTGCATTTGCTCTTCTTCTTCACTGCTATTATAACTTATCAGGTTTTGAACTACATAGGTCTTAAAGATCTTACAAAAGGGATTAAATTATATCCATATTATGATTAAACTCAGATGAAAACTGAATATTGTAATGTTTGAATGTAAATGGCTTGACAATGGTATTAAAGAGATCAGTTATATCTCAAAGTACTTTAATCAGTGCTACAGTTTGGAAAGAGTAATCATACAAAAAGATTCAGAGGTGCATGTGTGTGTATGTACATGTATAGGTATACAGATACGCATTCAGAAATAAAACACATGCAGTATACATAACCAAGTCAACTGTTAAACTGATGAGTGTAAGACACTTTCCCAAAGGTTTAGGGTTCACTGAAGTATCCACATAGACAGCTATTCACATCTGTGTGCTGGCTGGAAGCTGCACTTCCACTATGTGGGCCTTTGTAAGTAAGGGGTGTGTTATGTGCAAGAGAGGAGACAAAGCGTTGGTGAATTTTTTCTAGTTCTGCTTTGATTTTCAGAGTTACATCATTTAAAAATAGGCCAATTTACAATATTTCAGAATATCACAGCCCATTTTAGAATTGAAACAGGCTTCACTTTCCAGTTAGCTGCAATTACCAGTAAAGGCAAGGCAGGTTGCCTCAGAAAAGAACCCTCCATCAGGAGTATATAATTCTTCACATGTTCCAAAACAAGTGCTCAAACGCTAAAATTGGTGAAATAGACACAAACACAAGTATTATTTAATGTCTTATTTTAATGGGCAAGAACTCTTTCTCCCCTTTAAAACACAGAGACAACCACTCATTTTCTTTTCATTGTTCACTGAGCAGCTGGTTTATTGTAGTCTGCAGGGAGGATATGTTACACAGGGGCTGGTCAGGTGTTTGCAGTATTGATGTATTTAAGTGATCAAGCAAGGTGCTTAGTTTAATAACAATTGAGTTTCTTATTCACTTTTATTTATCTGTCTTCCACATAATTCTCAAAATCCCCATTTTTTTCTGGTCTGCCATGTTTAAGATCAAAAATGAAGAGAAGCATCTAATTCAGTTTCATAAGGCTTCCAAAACATGGAGACCAACAACACTGGTATGAGATGTAGGTGGAAAGGAGTTCATTAGTCACATACATAAGGAAAAGTAAACCCTACTGCTCCTTGTTTACTTTGGCCAGATGCTGGTTTCCAGAGTCAGTGGGACGGGATATAACAGGTCTAGATGCTCCCGTATTTTGCCTCAAAGAGCTTTACCAAATATTTCATGTTGATTTTCCCGTATGCATAAGCAGTTATACAGTTGACTTGCCTAATGTCTATATTAATTTTGGTACATTTTTAATTAGCAGATAGCAAATTAACGTAGTATAAGGTTATCTTCTTAAATGTTAATTGGATATGTAAACATTCTTTACAAGTTAATATTCAGAGGAAAAATATGTAATATGTATTTGTTGCCTGTGTCATTCTGAATTAATTACATGACAGCCAGATTTATCCCTTCCCAACTTGAGAACCCTCAATAAGTACTCTTTTAAGAATCAATTGATACTTAATTAATATATACTGGCTGTCCTATTTAATTTAAATTAGTTCTTTCAACAAGTTACAGTGTTGCTAAAGACACAGCATTCCCCCTGTGACACACAGCATTTTCTGCTGAGAGCACATGAGGGTGCTGTAAGAAAAGGCTTGGTGCTGCTGGCCCATATTTCACAGGGCACACAGCCTCCTCCTTTCTTCTTATCAAAAACAAAAACTACCCACACGGAAATCTTTATGAAAGTTGCATGTACTGTGCTGTATCTCATTCCATGGGGCTTCATATTGCCCAGGGCTCTGTGATAGCTCCCTGCCTGGATGGTGTTTATTACATTAGATGATGAGGTCAGTAACCTTCTCCCCCGATCAGGTAGGGAGCGAGGTCCATATTCCTTCACTCCCCTTTTGCGTTGTCTTCATAACATCCACTGATGAGATACGCGTAGATTTAGCTCATTGTTTCAGTGCATTGATATTCCTAGCTACAGGAGAGTAGCATGATTGAGTCCCTGAGGGGCTGAATTCTGGAATGGATGCATGGCAATGACGTTCACGTATAATTTATTATGTGTATGAAATCCTTAACATCAGCAAAATGGTCGCAGAGTTTGCCTTTCCTTTCATCACACAATAAGGCTGTTAATGAATAAGAAACATCTCTGCATGCTGCAGTTTAACACATTCTGTGCCCAAGCAGCGGCAACAGGGATCTGAACAGCTTTTCTGTCTGCCCAGACATAGATTCCCTCTTCTGCACATTTGCTGCAAATGATTGTGGTTTTAATTTTTGGATTATTCTATCTCCAGCAATCCCCAAGCACTTTATAAATAACAATTAAGTATCACTAAGCTCAGATGATACAAGTATTACAGGTGAGTTAACTGAAAGACAGAGGTGAAGCCTCTTGCCCAAAGCCACAATGTTATATAATAGGAGCTCCCAAGAGTTCTGACTCTCAGCTTCTCCCTGAAACACAAGATCACACTTCTTTTCTCAAGTAGCTGTACTAACTGACCTCTTTCTGAACAGGTGATATGTCATCATAAGAAAAACAAAAACCGTTGAATTCAGACTGGACCCTGTAAGTGAGGGCCTGGTCTGACTCTCTGAGGTCAATACAAAAGATCCCTTTTACCCTTGTGTGGTATCAAAATGACAAATGGTGAAGATTAAGGGTCTGATTTTCATAGGTGCTTAGGCCCTGGGCCTGCTAGTAGCTTTCAGGAGGAGTTTTGAATGCTCAGCCTTTCTAAAACCACATCTGAAGGTTTGCCCAAGGTCACACAGGCAGCCTTTTGCAATGTTATGGCAGCAGTAAATTTGTCCAATTGTCTTGTCTCCGAGTTTGCTGGTGTTACTAAATTTTCTTCTAAGGAGGTTTACCCTTGTTTGTTGCAGCTGAAAAAGCTGTTCTTTCTGTTTGAAGGAGCTGAAAGATCTGAATACATTGTACTGTAGTCATTAAATACCAGTTTTCTACTGGATACAAGCAGAACACCTATTTTTAGTTAAAAAGCTGCTGTTAGGTTACACAGTCTTTCATGGCTGAAGTAGTGCAGCAAGCTGGCACTAACCAAAGGCTGCTTGACTGTTTGCAAATTGAGCTTCAACACAAGCAGCAGGTGGTCACTCAGCTCTAGACTTTCATGCTGATTGTCATAATAATAGCTATAGTAATAATAGTAAATAAATAACATTCAGCAATCTATGTGTTTTTTTTCATGGGGGGTTTGAGTACTGAAGATCAACTTTTACAACTCAAGCTCAGACAATTATTACCTGCAGCTTTATTTTTATCATCACTTTCTCCGTTTTCCTGTTGTTGAAAGTTAGGATTACTATCCCTGTATCCCTGTAGTCAAGACCTTCAGATCAGATAGATACTTTCCTGGAGCTCCAGGGTACCTTTTTATTGTACATGACTGCTGCGCCAAGTTTTGTCTAGACTGAATTTTTTAGTCTTGTAAACCCTAAAAGTAGGAACACATGACCCACTTTAAAACATCTATGAATAATAACAAAAAAAAATTCTAAAATAGACATGCATGACAGCGGTATTCTTACTGCATTTCTCCTAGCTTCACTAAATAGTAACTAATCGAGTTATCTTCCCTATATCCATCTCTCTGGGTAGGGGGAAGAACTGAATAGTCATTCACTTCAGAGCATTTTATGACACTGTATCTGTGCAGATACATGTGAAGAATTCAGATTATCACATAGCAGGCAGGAATTTTAAACTGGAAACCAGAAGTTAGGCTAAGAAAATCTCTCGGTGTCCAGAAATACTGAAAACTTGCAGATATCCATCACTATTGGCCTACCTTCTTCTTCTTCTTCTCATCATCATCATTGTTATTATTATTATTACATATAGTCAAACTTCTGTTTCCTTGTCCCCACTAAAGAACACTAGCAACCACGACGAGTACTTGTGGAATAAGATGCTAATTGATACAGAGATGGCCCAGCCTGTCCCTGAATCAGGCTGAATGCATTTTTCGTAGCTCTCACTGTTAGGCACTTAAAATGTCCGCTGTTATATTTACTGTGAGGAGAGTTTGCCTCTACAGTAATTTGTTCTACCAGGACACTGGAAACATATCAGTTACAGACCACCAGACATTGGTCCCTATGTGACAGTTCCCATGTGCTTGTCAGACTCACATCCTCACTGATGCTGATGTGCACTAACACGGTCCAATACAGGAGGATCCAACAACATAATAGCATTAACTGCTTCGTTAAGTCCACCCATGTGGTGAAGATGACACTGGTGCAGAATGAAAGGTCCGAGATAAATGGCAAGTCAGATACAGAATGAATAAAAAAGCTGATAAAGGGAAATTCTAGAAGAATCTTGTGAGTCTGGAGGAAGAAGGTGAAAGCAAACATTATGAAAATGAAACCAACAGAGGCTTTATCTCAACAAAACTTAGTTTTATGTATACAGTAGTATTTATGTTGTGCATAAAAGCCTTCCCGGGGTGCTACAAGGCATACCCTGGAGTAATGCAACACCTAATTATCACTATTAGAAAACAATGAAAGACAATGTTAATGCCAAACATATAAAGCAGATGCAAAGTTTAATTTTTAACAATTTTCAGTGCATTTCCATGAATGTTCAGATAGCCAGAAGCAAGCAATATACGAATGCAGCTTTACAAGTAAAACACAGTAATTTACTTCTGCTAGAAACAGGCTAGCCTTCGTCCAAATATTCTGGTTGCCCAAAACTGTAATTTGAGGAGACCTATGACTGTCTACAAATTCATGTCAAATATTTTTGGCTGAACAAAAGAGAAAAGACTATAGCAACATTCCAATGTTGTTTTGAACTGTTTGAAACTAGATTTCCCTGATCAATTAAAAATTAGAAGCAACACAAAACAGGTTAATAAGGGATTTCTAGTCTGAGGCCCTGAAGCATGAGCAATCCGAGATGAAGTTCTAGAGACCATAGACAGGGCACATCCTCATGTGACGCAACTGCTGCTTTTGCACACATTATGCCTGGTTGGCATAATGAGCATTTGGCACCATTGAAAACTAGCTGCTATAAAGCAGGGAAAAGGTTTACCAACCCCTCTTGCAAGTAGCTGTCATGTGGTTCCAGATTATCAGCAGCCCAGGCTGAGAAAGAAGCAGGCATTGTACTTTTACAGGTGTAACATACAAGGAGATTGCTGAAACTGCACTCAAAGAACTGCAATTCCCAGAACTGACAATCCCAAAGATCATAGAAATACTTAAAGTGAAGCATTAAACAGGGTCTTGTCGGCTGAGTGGCATGTCTGTTAAACCTTCTAAAGCAACACAATCAACTACTGTCAGAAAATTCAGATTCATATTTGTGTCAACATTTGTGCTCTCCAGTGTCAGCTGAGATATCCTCTTCTATGCTTGTCTCCTGAAATGATTAGTAGACCTTGGGAGAGTGAAAGCTATTTTTGTGAGCAGCTGGTTCTGATATTGTGAAATGAATCCACTCTGCATTCCTCTGAAATCTGGTGACAGGTGGGATTTTTATCAAAAATGGATGGTATTTCATGGAGAAGGGGGAAAAGTAGGGAACCTACAATGAAGGCTGCATTTTTCAAAGGCACTTCAGTCTCTGTGGCAAAGATGGATCCACAGTGCTCCTATTCTAGTCCAGCAGTTTGTCCCAGGAGGTGGGAGTTGTGTTTCTTGCCCAGCCTTGGTGTACACTGTTGCATTTGGTCCCTGCCTCCAGAAGAGGATACCATGGATCCAGGTTAGCACAGGAGGCAGGATGGAGATGTGCAAAGCTGTGGGAGCAGATTTGGCAGGGCTGATTTTGCAGACTTTCCACCACCTGCTCAACATGGTCTTCACAGCATGATGCCAGCTTGGGGAACACTTCCAGGACTAAAGCAGGCAAAGGGCTAGATAGAGTGAGCTGGGTACAGGCAGGACCTAATGCTGGAGCAGAACAGATGCCACCCCTATTTGGGAAGGGAGGCTTTGTGGCTGTGTGAGTGTGATGCAAGCCCAGGCTCCCTAGCTGGTACTAATGAGGGAAGAGCCATGCTCCTTGCGCCTGCTTTACTGGCTGTGACAACACAGAAACTCTTTAAATGGAATTAAAAGCCCTTCCTGCCCCTAATATGTGTGAGAACAAAATGAGTTTCTTCAGCAAGATACTCTCATTTTGTGTTACTTCAAAGAAAGCTCAAACTCTCTGTTTCTTCATGAATAACCCAGTTTGAGTATTACAATATTAATAAATGCATTAGAACTATTTTTAAGTAAGCAAAGACTGGATGATAGTCATCCAAATTAATGAAGAGTATGAACTTAAAATTGATTATGTAAACTGCACTAAATCCCTGCACAGATTTAATGATTTAAATTCAAATTTAATTTAGATTTAACTCAAACACTAACTTGAATTAAAGCCACTTTAATTCTGAATGAGAGTGCCCAGAATGGGCTTTAGTATAGGTTAACAAATCTGCTCTGTGCAAGGATTTTCTAAGCTGTGTTATTTTTTCTTAATGCCATTAAGTCAGTAGCCAGTAGATTGAATACACCGGGCTCTGAAACAGAGCCTATGCTTGGAAGTGGAGGATGACTCACCAAAATGCATAAGCAGCCCCCAGCTATAAGTATAGGAGAAAATTCACATTTTTTAGGCTAATTAAATCCCTCAGTGAGAGCTTTGTCTTGCACCTTTCAAAAGAAGAGGAAATCCCTTCTCTGGTGTGCAGGACAGTGGGCTGAGGCCTTGAATCTCCCCCTTTTACCAGTGTGCTCCTCCCTATGGACAGAACTGAAAAGGGAAGAAAGTTCCCAGGTTACCAGTTCCTTTAAGTAGAGTCCATAAAAAAACAAGCTAAAATAAAAAAAAACAAAGGAAAACTTGACTGTTGCAAAGGAGATAGAAGGTCCAGATTTTCCTCTGTTGCAAGGTATTTGTTTCTCTTACTTAAACCTCTGTATTTATCACACATATTTATTACACATGCTTTTAGTTTGCTGACCAGGGAAGGCCATCAGTGTGTTTCTAATGAGTTACTCACTGGGTGCAAACCAGTACGAGCAGCAGAAGGTGCAGCAGAGCCGTGTGCTTCAGTGTGCTCTAGATCTGACTTTCTCCACCACACTTCTGCTGTTGCAATTACTTAGCTGGATGTAGTTCCAGTTTATTTCATGTTGGACTTGTGGCAAGGGTGTCCCTGTCCAGGTGTTGGCAATGGGGGCTGCGGGGGCCCTGTGAGGAGAGGGCAGGGCTGCCCCAGGCACAGCTGGCTCCTGTTTGCCTAATGGCCCCATCTTGGGACACAGCTGAGCCCCTCAGGGAGGCTGGTGGGACTTCTGGGAAAACAGATTTAAGGATGGGTAAAACTCTACCTAGGCAGTGAGGAGGATAGTGTGAGGTGCTAGAGCAGAGATTCATTCTGTAGTTCTTGGGGAGACCATGGTGGAGTAAAGGAAAAGTGTGAGGAAGGAGGAGTGGTGGAGAGGAGCTGTTATGGGCTGACCACAGCTTCCTCATTCCCCTGTGCTGCTTGAGACAGAAGGTAGAGGAGTCCAGGATGGAGGAGTGAAGTTGAGGTCAGTGAAAAAGGGGGTTATGTGGTGTGTGTTTTAGCTTTTGTTTTTCACAATCCTATTCTATTTTTAATTGAAAATAGATTAGATAATTTTGCCCAAGTCAAGTCTGTCTTGCCTGTGATGGTAGTTGGTGATTTCCCTTTATCTTGATCTATGAGCTTTTCTATCTTATTTTCTCCCCCTGTTGAGGAGAGGGAGTGTGAGAGTGGCTGGTTATCAAGGTTAGATCACTGTGAGTTTGAAGAAATGCTGTGAAACCTGGTAGTGTTTAAGCACATGTATGTTTTTCTTTTGTAATGAAGACTTGGACAGTGCTCTGACAGACATCTAGAATGTTTTTGTGAGGTAGCAGGAGGTTTGGCTATCTCTAGCTGTGTGCTTTGCCTTTCTGCTAGGGACTGCTTGGACCAGGTGGGTGCTGCCTGACCCTGTTCGAGCACCATGAAACTGGTACCCCTCAGCTAAGTCTAATCAAAACAGAATGGCAGCAGGAGATGGAAAGGATCAATCTAAGATACAAGCTCACTCCTGGGAAACTGTGGATGTGACAGCTTGCCCTCTTTCATGGAGAGGGTTTTGCTTAAATAAGGGCTTAAGTTTCTGGGGCCAGAAGATGGGCTGGCTTGGATGCCTTTGCAAACTGCCTATCCTAAGCAAGCTGGCTTTCTCTTTAAGAAAGTGCACAGTGTACTGTAGTTTAATGGTACAAGCTAAGCAAGAACATCTGCTTATGAAGAGGTAGATATGCTGAAACATTTACTGATGTTTTGCTTCCTCCCCTTGTGTCACCTGAAATCTATCATCTCGCTGTGGTATCCCAGTGCAGTCCTGCTTGCAAATCTAGGCAAGCAGGGCAGTGGTGCACACATTTTAGAAAATGATTAGTGATCTGTCAGGCTAATGTCTAAACATGGGCACGGACTCAGATGTGTAACCTATAAATCTGTTCATCAGCAGCTGAGGAACATATGTGCCTCCTCTTCCTTAAACATAAAAACATTAATTACATTATATTGTACCACAGTAATGGGCAACGTAGTGACAGAGGCTTGCCAAAACTTTAATTTTAACCATAAATCTGGAGGGTCTGAAATGGTGATTCAAGCTGCTTTAAGAGATGAAGATAAAGCTGAAGTTGAGTGTGAAGGAGCAGGAGTTGATGGGAGTGGGGAGGAGGGCGTGGAGAATTAGCATAGGCTGGCTGAAACACTTGAGAATAAGATAATAAAACTACAATCTTCCCTGGACAAGAGATGGGGAAGAACAAATAGCAATTCAGTTAACAGTGCCTCTTCTGACTTTCTGCACTAGTTGTGGGGTAAAAAGGTTTCTTCTCTCCTACTATTGGCTCTTGACTTTCTACTATTTGGTTTTGCTGTCCCTCCTTTTCTCTTCTCTGGTGTAATTCTCTGATTGCAGAGGGAATATTGAATAAGCAGCCCTTAGTGTCCCTTCTCTGGATGGATTTTCATTTTGAACAGAGTTGATTGTGAGAAAAGATGAGGCACAGCATATAACTTGCACTATCCTTTGTACCTGGATAAGAGCAGTGAAGAGTTTATCAACAGAAACAGGAGGAATGTGGAAATCTCTGTGCACAACTAAATATGAACGGCACCAGGAATAGGTTCTCTTGTTGCATTAGGTGCTGTACCCTTGACTGTTCAAAGGGCTTATCAGGTAGCGCAGGCCTGCTGACATGGGTGAGATGGAGTGGAAAGCAGTAGCTGCCAGCCCCCCATGCCACCACTTGTCTCATGCGTGCTCCTCCCAGATCTGACCCAGTGCTGCCTGGCTGCTACTGCGAACCAGCTGCTGCCCCTGAAATCAGTGCGAAGATGGGCCCTTTGGCAGCCAGATATCTCTGCTGCAATTGCCCCAGTCTGTCCTGTTATGCCACAGGCAACAGAGCAACAACTTATTTTTCTGAAATTATACAGATTTCCTCTGAACTCTCTGCCATTGTTTTAGGATTTGCCTGCAGTGTGTCAGAGCTATCTGGCCATGCTCGGGTTACAAATCTAAAATGTTGCAGCAATGTGCATCAGAGAGAGTACTAGGTCTTTAAAGGCTTGTCTCCCTGGCCACTTCTTTCCACTCCTTAAAGAGAAGGAGGGAATTATACCAGAGATGGGACTCTACTGAAGGGAAACCTACACCTTTCTCTTCTCATTTGTTTGTTCTTTAATTCTTATACCAAATTTACCTCCACAAGACTGACAAGGATGATGCCACCTGTCTGCATAAGACAACAAGCACAGTTAAAGCAGAACAAACTGTTCAGAGTAATACTACTTGTGGGCACAAATCCAGAAGGCCATTTTCCCTTTGGAAAGGTAGCTGTTGTTCAGAAGCTACATAGGCACTATTACTCTACAGTCCTGTTCCGCTTTACTATATCTTTGCTGATCAGTTTTCTTGGGTAAAAAGCTCTGAAGTGGTTTAGCTTTTTAGCAGTTTGTGAAAGTTTTGTTCTATTTCAAATAGAGCATTGTAGGTTTTTAAAACAACACAAACTTATAGACAGCTTATTCTACTCACAGGCTGTTTCCCTACTCTTTGCTCCAGTATGTATCTGTTGCGGTTTAGCCCCAGCTGGCAACTAAGCCCCATGCAGCTGCTCGCTCACTCCCCCGTGGTGGGACAGGGGATTGAATCAGAAGAATAAAAGTGAGGAAATTCCTGGTTTGAGATAAAGACAGGTTAATAGGCAAAGCAAAAGCTGCACACTCAAGCAAAGCAAAACAAAGAATTCATTCACGACTTCCCATGGGCAGGCAGGTGTTCAGCCATCTCCAGGGAAGCAGGGCTCCATCACATGTAATGGTTTCTTGGGAAGACAGATGCTGTAACTCTGAATGTTCTTCCACCCCCTCCTTCTTCTGTGTTCCAGCTTTACATAATGAGCATGATATCTTATGGTATGGAATGCCTCTTTGGTCAGCCTGGGTCAGCTGTCCTGTCTGTGTCCCCTCCCAGCTTCCTGTGCACCCCCAGCCTTTTTGCTAGCAGGCCAGCATGAGAAGCTGGACTGTCCTTGACTACTTAGCAACAGCTCAAAACATCAGCATGTTATCAACA
Organism: Phaethon lepturus; assembly: GCF_000687285.1. Lineage (NCBI taxonomy): Eukaryota > Metazoa > Chordata > Aves > Phaethontiformes > Phaethontidae > Phaethon > Phaethon lepturus. The sequence continues at coordinate 265,789 of NW_010541091.1, read as the reverse complement.
TTTTCTCATCCCAGATCTAAAACATAGCCTCACACTAGCTTCTATGGAGAAAATTAACTCTATCCTGCCTGAAACCAGGATAGTCTTTTACAGGTATGTATGCTCCTCCCATCTTCTGTAAGTAGGAACTCAATCCTTTCCATGCTGCTTCTCCCTTCTGATGAAAGAAAGCTTTCAGAAACTCAGCATTTGAACTACAGATAAACTAGCCCTGACTGAGCAGTGCTTTAATCCATCTACAGACAGCTGCAATTGGCAATGTTTCCACAGGTATTGAAAGGGCAAAAAGATGGAGTACAATGTACAAATAATCCAGGCCTGGACTGCAGAGGTCCTAGATAAAGATATATATTTGTTTAGAAATTCCATAAGGTCCATGATTTTTTAGTTTTCTCAAAGCAGGAACCATGACATGGAAAAGGCTTTCTATTTGCCTCTTGGCTAAACGAACTTAGCTGGCTGCCTGATGTATTAGCCTAGAGAAGAGCGTGTAGCAGCAGCAGATAGTTAACCCATTTGACCTAAAGTATGGGCTGGTGTGCAGGGCACTTCTCCCCTGTCAGCTCAGCACAGGATGTATCTGTCATAGAGCAGAACACTGAGTATTCACTGTGTGCTGAACAGCAATATTTCATTTCATGCATCATTAAGAACCTGCATTGATTCCAACTAGTCATATAACATCATCCTGCACTCACTTTAAAGCAAAAGAGGAAGGTAAGAAATAAAAGTCTTTCCTTCCCAAGTCACTGGATAACTTTAAAACTTGAATACTTGAAGAAATAGTCTTTCTTAACGTCATCTCTCTTGGACCAAGATGCCAAATGCAGTACGCTGTGACTTGGAAAACAGCAAGGACTCCAGTGAGGGTCTTGGTTTCAGTGTAGCAGTTGGGTTTGTTTAGCATACATCCACTTTGCGGTCATGTATTTGTAGGAGGTCTTATCTCCCTGTCAGTGTTTGATTCAGTTTGATTTGGAGTAAAGTTCAGTTCAAATATAATAAAAAGAGAAAAAATATCAGAAGAAAATAAGCCGGCACAGTAACTAGCATTAGTCTCAGCAGCCAGAAGAGCTGGCTGTGGGGCATGTGCTTCTTGGCCTTTGGTGCTCTCTCATATGACCATGTAACAGTGCTGTGGACAGTAATAGAACCTTATCAGCTTAAAAGAACATCACTGTACATATTTCAGTTTGAAAGCATTTAGTGGATTTAGCTCAATCTATTGCAGGTGTCTAGACCTGTATCTGAATTTGGGCCCTGGATCTAGATTAAGGCCAAGAAAAGAATTCAGCAATACTAAGGCTGAGTTGTCCAATGCTAACACTTCCATGCTTGAGAAAGCAGCGTGCCCTTCTGCTAGAATCATAGAACAGTTTGGGTTGGAAGGGACCTTTGAAAGTCATCTAGTCCAACCCCCCTGCAGTGAGCAGGGACATCTTCAACTTGATCAGGTTGCTCAGAGCCCCGTCCAACCTGACCTGGAATGTTTCCAGGGATGGGGCATCTACCACCTCTCTGGGCAATCTGTGCTAGTGTTTCACCACTCTAATTACAAAAAAATTTCTTATTTATATCTAGTCCAAATCTGCCCTCTTTTAGTTTAAAACCATTCCCCCTTGTCCTATCAGAACAGGCCCTGCTAAAAGTCTCTCCCCATTTTTCGTATAAGCCTAAGTGCTGAAAGGCTGCAATAAGGTCTCCCTGGAGCCTTTGTAGAGTTGTTTGAGAATGCTACCTCTCTTTCCAGGCTGTAGCAGGACAGTTGGACCATGTATCCCTAGGTTTTAGTCTGGACTATGACGGGGTTGTTGACCCTACTGTGAGCTCAGTGTAGGGTGAAAAGGTGCTGAGCAGAGTGAGGAAGACTCAAGCAATTCTTATTGTGTCTTTTTAGTGGCTGCTGCTCACTTCTAACCATGGTCTTTGGCCTGTTACTAACATTTCTAACTGAATTTTCCAGGAATCACATGCACCTGTCACTCTCAAAGGGAAGCTGAAAATGTTTATCAGTTAAAGGAAGGAGCCCTGAAGACTGAAAGTGCTGTAAATGTTTGCTAAACTCATGGTATTTAAGAGGAATGTTATTGCTTGTTTATATTAACAGTCCCTCCTCTTCAACTTGGGAAGAGGAAAGGGGCAAAAAGATGAAAGTTTAACTGGCATCCATATTCCCAGCAAGGAACACTCTTTGAAGGCTTATTAGCTGTCTTCAACAGGAGGGACTGCCTCTGCTGCTAATCCCCACAGCCTGTCCCAGGATGTGGGGCAATGCACTACAAAAAATAGTATCATGTTAATATATTTACTGTTTGAATGAGACATAATATCCTTCATAAGATATATGGCTAAGACTGTCGGGGTGCCTCCTCTCCATGAATAGGCTGTGTTTGTTGTACATTACATAGTCCAGAGCAGAATAAGAGCCTTGCATTCATTTCTGACCATAATTTTACAACAAAACTTGTGTTTTTATTTTAGTCTCTCATTGCCACTGTTTGACACACACACTCCTCCCCCGCCCAGTATCTTCAATGCCCACAGCATCTGGTGGGAAATCAAACATGGTAGAATGTTGGTTTTGAGTTTAATAGTATTTTCCAAGTCATTTATTTACCAAATGCTCTTGGTGGAAGTGTTTTGTTCTGTATGTTAATAGGTGGTGCATACTCAATCTGAATGTATGTGTAATCAAATCATAGCAATAGGCATGTGTCTCAGGGTGTTCTGTTGAGTTTATGGGGACTTGTCCAACCACAGAGGCTGCATATTTTTACTATCTGAGCTTCCTGGCCACTCCTCCTCCCAAACATGGGCATGGATTTTGCTATCATGTTACTTTAACTGTTATGGTTACTGTACAGTTCTGTACATGTTCTATATATATTGCAGGGCAGTGATGGCCTTTATTGGAAAGAATAGTGAATGGGCTTTTCCAGTACAAAACTTCATCTAAAAATTCAGTATTCATCTAGAAAGTTGCCGCCTCATCTTTCTTCAGACCTCAGCACTCTGTGCTCTCCCCTTGGCAGGCTGAGCTTGCCAGTTGTGTCTTGCTCTTCAGGGAGTTTACTTCATATTCTCCCATTTTCACTGACTACAGATCTCAAAGGGAACAGAAATAGCAGTAAAAATGTGTAATTGCTGTTCTATACATTGCCTTTGGATGACTTCACAGCCCAGTTTAAGATTAGTCACCTAAATTCTATAGGACAAAGAAAATGAATGGAGAAACTTTATAAGCAAAGTAGCCTTTTTTTAATTGGAAAACCACATCTTTCAAAGAATGATAATTTTATCTGTTTTCATATTCTTAGAGTACCTGCAGAAATGTGGAGTTATCCGTCATAACCTCTGTGACACCAAAGCATAAGGGGCCTTTGCAATATTACACTGTTTATAAAAAAAACACTAGAAAAGTTATGTGTCTGTTATTCAACAAAAGAGAAATTCATTATAATGGTATCAGAGGGGACTATCTAAAATCATGACCATTCTAACTTCAGAACATTGGATAAATTCAGACTGTAAACCTAGATGTGGAAGTTTTGTGTTGTGGTTTTTTTTCAATCCACCAAAGAACAGGAGCAGATGCAGATTATTTTTTGGATAAGGCATCCCTCTTTTGGAATGATTTCACATGCTAACTTTGCTTAGGAACTGCTCCTGTTGGTGACCATGTGTTCAGCACATCTGCTTTGGCTTGTTGTTTTCTCCAAGACTGACAATATTGTGGCAAGATGTCAGAGTGAATTGAGGTGAAGAAAAAGGAAAAGAAAAATTAACATGAAAGAGCTGTATTGCAAGTCCAAATGAACCCTGAGAGACTTTCCATCCCTTGATCCTCCGTGTATATTAAGATGTGTGTAGAGGGATTTGAAGAGGTGGGAGGAACTGACAGGCTTGAAGTAATACCTGGGCTTGTCTTGTCACAGTCAAAAACTGAACCTGAGCAGACATGCTGGGAGGACATTTCTGACTTCTAGCTCACGGGAGTGGATGCCTTCAAAAAGTTGGGAAAATCCTGCCAATGACTACTCAAGGCTAGTTTTGCTGTTCACTGCATAATGCACTCATTCATCAAACTGAAAGGATTTTAATCAATATTGTCAAACTAAAGTTATGTATTGTATACACATGCACACACAAGTGCACTCAGTTATGCATAACGTAAGTGATGGCCATCTTCAGATAAATTAGAGCTGGGTGCCAAACCTGCATTTACTAGAAATCCTTATTTCTACATGTCTCTTATTTCCACAGAGATTCCCACATAAAATTCAATATTTTTTCATGTGCTGCAAGCAATCATCAATTAATGAAAACATTTGAAAAATAAAACAAAGAAAAATCAGGGACTTTTTCTTTCTTTCTTCAGCCTACGTCTCCTTCACCAAAATCACACTTCTGAAGATGGTGAAGTGGCAACTTTCAGTCCCACCATAGAGCAATCTGAAGTCAAGCCAGCAGAAGCTCAGTTCAGGTAACAATGTGGTGCTTTGAATAAGATAGAGACATTTTCACAAGATCTAAGGCTAACTCTAACCCAGAAATCACTTCAGAGGGCAATCAATAGTAGATAAGTTATTCCTGCCATATAATGTGATATGATCCTTATTTATGGAAACATGGGTGCAGGTATGGACTGAGTGATGTGGCTAGAGGGATACAGGCACTCTGGGTTCTGCTCCTGATTCGATCTCTATCCTGATGTCTGCAAAGAGGAAAGTAATGAGAGTAAATATTAATTTTTTTAACACTACCCTCCTTTAGACTATAGATAAAGCTGGTTGGAGAAAGAGAAAAAGAGGTAAAATAAAGGTTTTCTGTGGCCATTAGCCAATTCAATAAAATTCAAACATTGCATGGAAATAATCTGATTTTCTAAAATAGAGGCCAGAGTTACAGATCTCTGCCTTGATTCCTGGTACCTCAGTGACTGTTTCATAGCAACCTGCTGTAAGTGAGAACCTGGAGACCTTGTTTTGACCATTTGTGGCTCCTCGGCCACCTAGACGTCTGGGCCCTGGGGGCACCAATAGTCCTTAATGGCCCTGAGCATCCTCATCTGTGGCCTCCACTCTCCCCCTCTGCACATGGCTCATCCCCTCCCCTGCTCTGTGACTCTTCATGGACCCTGTCATCAGCCCTCAGCTCTGCCTGCTGTGCACATGCCCTGTAGGACTGTTGGGGCAGGCACAGCCTGGCTGCTCTGCCTTGCCTTCTGGCTCTCCTTCCCTCATGGAACAGCCCTGCTCTTGCTGTTCCCTGATGCTAGGGTTTGTGGTCTGATACAGCCAGTTAGACTGTTTTTCAGGCAAGAAGTTTGAAGTGTGGCGTGTTAATTGTGAATTGAATCAAACTGTGGTATATTGATACTGTTGATGAACTGGAATTGCTACCTTTCTGCGAATGCATCAAACATCAGGCAGACACGGTCCTAGATACTAATACATCTTCCCTTGTAATTAGCAAGTGTCTATGAAAAAACTGCAAGAGCTGGTTGGCTTAATGCTACAATTCTGCTAAATTCTGCCCATGCACCAGCTCCCAGAGCATTAAATGGGCAGGGAGCGCCTTGCTGACTTCTCGCAGTGGCGCTGTACAGTCATGTCCATGTGATGTGACGCTGCTCTCTAGGGGTACACAACAGAAGAGTAGGCTAATGGCTGGCTTCTAAGGCAGACCAGTGATGTAGATGAGGATTGAAAAGGAAGGCTCTGGGGAGACCCTATTGTGGCATTTCAATACTTAGAGGGGGCTTATAAGAAAGATGGGATCAAACTTTTTAGCAGGGGCTGTTGCGATAGGACAAGGGGTAATGGTTTTAAACTAAAAAGGGGCAGATTTGGACTAGATGTAAGGAAGAATTTTTTTTTTTTTTATAAGGGTGGTGAAACACTGGCACAGATTGCCCAGACAGGTGGTAGATGCCTCATCCCATTCAAAGTCAGGTTGGATGGGGCTCTGAGCAACCTGATCAAGTTGAAGATGTCCCTGATCACTGCAGGGGGGTTGGACTAGATGACCTTCAAAAGTCCCTTCCAACCCAAACCATTCTATGATTCTACAAAGAATTTGCCTGTCAGGATGAAATCTCACTCATATGCAGTGTTTTATTTGGGGATCTCATTCTTATAAAATAGATTAAAAAAAAAATCAAAAGATATGAGAGTTGAAGGGATTTTTTTTTTAATATGCACAAAATGGAGGAGCAAATCATGTAGTAAAGGTTTGATTTGACATGTGATGTGCACTTCAGTGCTCAGTCTAGAAAATACTCATATACAGAGTTTAAATTTAAGGATGTGAATAGGTTCTCTGGAGTTAATGTTAAGCTGGTATGTAAAAAATGTTATTTGCTTGGGGTTGCTCAGTGCACTGAGCATCCTTCAGGAACCATACCCTCAATTTGCTTACGGGCTTGGACTGAATGAGGCAGGCTAAGCTCAGCTGCCTTGTGCTTTCTGTGGAGGACACTACTCTGATGTCAATGTCTGCAATATTCTAAATTGCTAATCCAGCCATCTTGACCAGTAAAAACAATACCTAGCGTTGCCAAAGGAGTGGCAGAGTATTACAAGCCATGTGAAATTAGAATTGGGCAGGGTTACCAAGCTACTCTGTGGTCACCATAGAATGAACACTGTTTTAACTGGGTAATTATTTTAATTGTTCTTATTAAATGTAGTCCTGCAACATTGGCCTAACCCTCTGTTTTATTAATTTAGGTGTACTTGTAGGGACAGTTTTTCTCTCTTCCTCTCTTACAGCTCTTCTCCCTTTTCAGACTTTGATCCCCATCTCCATTCATTTGGTTTTCCTGGTGTCCCTGATCTCTCCCTTCATCTCAGAAGCTTCTGGGCCCTTTCACCTTTGTGTCTTCTTGTAACACTTGTGAGGCTCCTGTTGAATCTGTGCATCCCTCCCTGATAGTTGGAGGCTGTGCACTTGCTGCCAGGGGAAGCAACCTTCACTCCAGATATGCTGGGCTCTCTCCAGCCCTGGGGTAGGAGGTGTGTTTGTGGTACTGAGATATAATCTCAGCATGAGTTTAGCTTAGTAACTGATGTATTAACCAACAACATAAGTGAAAAGTGTGATCCCCCCGTAATACAGGAGGAAGCAGTTAATAACATCCTGCTGTGCCACCAGGACATTCACAAGTCTGTGGGGCTGGATGGGATCCACCCAAGAGTACTGAGGGAACTGGTGGAGGAGCTTGCCAAGCCACTCTCCATCATTTATCAGCAGTCCTGGTTAACAGGGGAGGTCCCAGACGACTGGAGGCTTGCCAGTGTGATGCCCATCTACAAGAAGGGCCGGAAGGAGGATCCCGGGAACTACAGGCCTGTTAACCTGACCTTGGCACCAGGGAAGATTATGGAGAGGTTCATCTTGAGGGCGCTCACAGGGCACGTGCAGGACAACCAAGGGATCAGGCCCAGCCAGCACAGGTTCATGAAAGGCAGGTCCTGCTTGACCAACCTGATCTCCTTCTACAACCAAGTGGCCTGTCTAGTGGATGAGGGAAAGACTGTCGATGTTGTCTACCTGGACTTTAGTAAAGCCTTTGACAGCGTCTCGCACAGCATTCTCCTGGAGAAGCTGGTGGCTCATGGCTTAGACAGGTTTACTCTTCGCTGGGTAAAGAACTGGCTGGATGGCCGAGCCCAGAGAGTCGTGGTGAACAGAGTTAAATCCAGCTGGCAGCCGGTCACAAGTGGTGTTCCCCAGGGCTTGGTTCCTTGGAGAAGGTTGAAAGCTGTATTGGCAGGCACAGATGGGAGAGGTTTATTGCAGATATGAGAACCCACATGATGAACTGCAGTGCTAGGTGAGGTGTTTTATTTAGCATTTACCTTTGCCTCACATGTCTGTGGCCTATTAATTCATTCCCAGGAGATCTATTGTAATTTTCCAGACACCTGAAAATTTTCAAGCAGATGTCACTTTAAACAAAACCAAAGAACTTGGAGGCATATCTACTGATTCTTGCTGGTGTCTGAAAGCAGTAATTTCTACACTAAAATTGCTTGTTCTTAAGATGAGAGGGATGGGCTCCACTATCTGACTAGTAGCAGTATTATTTACATTTAAAAACAGAAGCATGGAAAAGGGAGATCTGTTACGTTAGAGGAGAAGGAATGGTTGGGAGTGAGCACTTGGTTTTAATCCTGGAAAGGGCTGGAATAGTCAGCTTCAAACTAGGATGTATCTGGCTATGCGAAACCTTTACATAAGTCTCTCTTTGAGCCTCACTCAGGCAGATAGTGAAATTATCTGGAAGGCGAGTAGGGAAATACACTTAGGAAAACGCCAATGCCAAAAAAGTTGCTAAATGACAGTTTAAGTAGGGAGCTTGTCCCTTGTTGGGATGGCTAACACCTGAAGAATTGTAAAGCTTCGTCGTAGTATGGTTATAACCTCCCCCTTGCCCAAATCTATGTAATGACATTTGAAACTGTGAATAATCAGTGTATCTAGCTGCTTTGCAATCTTGTAGATTTCTACCACTCACCCAGTTTTTCTGCATGGCTTAAAGACAACTACAGAGTTAACAGCATCAAGATGAGTATCCGTGGTTTTTGTTGTCTGCACATATAGGGGCCAGACGAATATGCTCATTTTCCCAGTTACTCCACTTCTAGCTGTTCCCGCGGGAAGGTTCAGGATTGTGACCATGCTGTGTGGCGAGAGCTGTTGGGAAGGTAGAGGTGGTGCTGTCTAGCAGGTTGCCTTGTTCTCCTACACAGCATCGGGTCAGATGTGGGAAGACTGAACAAGAGCATGGGAAAGCTGACAGCTCTAGTTCAGCCACATTCAGACTGTGTGCCATTAAGCCTGCTCGGGAGGGTGTCCCTTCATCCCTGTTGTCACAAGAAAAGAAGAGCATAAGCAATACTGGTTTCCTGTCTCTTTCACTAAACAGTTAAGAAAACAAAACCACATTTAAAAGCTAGATGCCTGAATCTTTCACTGGATGCCAAAGTGGTGAAGTATTAAGGACTTTGCTGGCTCAGTCAGATCATTCCATGAGCATCAGAAAATCAGGCAGTGGACTGTGTTACCCATCTGTCAAGAAAGTTACCAAACAGCTTTCAATTAATTATTTTTAGGAGGAGTGCAAATTGCCTTTCCTCAGGACAGCTCTGCTGCAGGCCAGAATCTGCTCCATAAAGTGATGCTGTTCCAGTGAAATCAATGCAACTTTGTTGGCTTGTAACAGCTGAGGATATGGCCTATGCTAATTTTTGCTTCAACCTTGTACAATAAAATGTTTTAGCACATGATGAATGTTAGGTATCACAGTAGTTCCAGGTAATAATGAGATTCTGATTGCTTAAGTTAACTCTTCAGTGTTTGAGTCTTCATCAGCAAACTTGCAACAGTTCCGATTACATGAGTTGTGTATTTAATGCCTTTTCCTCTGAGCTTGAGAAAATGGTTTGCAATAGTTATAGAAATACAAAAGACTGACATAATAGGATTAATATGTAAAACCAGACCCTGTGTCTATAAATGTGAGAAGACACTGAGTTGAGAGGAAATATTCATTGTACAGAGCACTGCACATGCATGGCAAGCTTGTGTAACGTGACCCTATTTATGATAGGAGCTTCCTAAGACACGATGTTTTCAAGGTTCTCTTCTTTTGCACTGTCATTCTCAACCACTCCCTTCCTCATAGACAGGCCAATTACTGGGATAGCTCAGAAGTTTCTGTCACAACTCAAGCAGTTTCTCAAAACAAGTATCAGCTTAAAGAATAGACGGAGGAAACCAAAAAAAGCGACAAGGATATAGCTGAAGGGGGAAAAGGGAGGGAATGTCAGTTGTCTACTTCCGAAGCAATTGTAGATACGGATTGCATGGAAACCTTCTCATCAGCAGGGAGTCTGACAGGTCTATCAGAAAAGAGTTCATCTATTATAGTAGTTATTTGAACAACTAGAGATCGATATAGTTTCTAGGGGAGATGCTTCTATTTATTGGGAAATGAGAGAAACATTGGTGAAAGTTTCCTTTCTGTTTCTACAATAACCACCATGAAGAGGACTGTGTACATGTTTACTCTAGCTGGGGTTCATGCACAGTGGTTCAAAACCTCATAGCTACAGAGCAAAAGCAGTCTACGCATATCACGTACAGAGCACCACTTGTTTTGCCTTGAACTTTTCAAAGCTCAAAGTGGTCAGATGGTGGGCAATAAAGTGATGAGTTAGCACCTGAAGGAGATCACTTCTGAAATAAAAATTGGCTTTGAATTTGCATCTGCCTCTGGCCAGTGATGGGGTGTTTGGACGTGGGCCCATCCATGCCTGCCTGCAAGCGACTTGCACAGCCTCTTCTGCTTCCAAGCGTTCTGCAAATAGCTTTGTGTGCAGAAGGCAGTGTGTTACAAGCCCAGGAAACACAGTGCTCAAGGTCAGCAGCTCATTTCTATGTAGAAAGCAGGAATACCCTGATAGGTGGAAGGCAAAAGGCTGAGATTTAGCTCTGAATTTCCTTGAGAAAGGGAGTCCATCTTGTTCATTGCATGTAAAAGACTTGGGTCTGTCATCCCACATGAAGGGGGTTGCAAGGTGCTGGTGCCTTCCACCACTTCAGACCCCTTACAGAAAAGTAATTTCTAGGAGTACGCACCCCAAAAAAGCAGCACAGTTAGGATGTGGGCACTTAAGGACTGGGATCTGGTTAAGTAATGATTAGGGAGACAATAAATACTACTATGTGGTGCATTGTCAAAGGCAGGCAGGAACAATTCTACTCTGTTAGCAAACATACGTGCAATATCTTTACCTTAAATGAGCTATAAGGTTGTCTGCCTCTCTTTTACTGTTTACTTTGTGTTACCATTTTCTGCACATGCTGCAGTATTTTGCTCCGTAAGAGGTATGTATGATAAGCTCATGAATAACAAATGAGGATTTATGTTTGTGGATTGTGAAATAATATTAATGTGACTATTACTTTTAATCTTTGCTTTTGAATGATGTATTGAGCTGCAGGTAATACCAGAAGGATATTATTAGGGTCTGGGTATTGAAAATGTCTCCTCCTTTTGTCTTCCCTGCTGGTAAGTGTGGAATTGAATGTAGAAAAGTGAAGAAAGTAGGACAAACACAGGCTCTCTGATTTAATGTCTTATTTTATAGTCTAAGGGCCCCACCAGCTGTATAATGTAACAGGGGAAAGGGGGGGAGAAGAAAAATGCAAAATTCTGAAAATCTGAGTGCAAGCTACCTTCTTCGAGAGAAATGATAAAAGCCTCTCCATGCTAAAGCTTGATCTCCAGTAATGAAGATTGTATTAGCTGTTTCCAAGAAACTTCCATTCATTTAAAAATCAAGATCTTCCAAATCTGTTTGGAAATGAACAAATGCATTTTCTTTTCTTTGCAGCTTCTGAATATCAGAAGTGGAAGTTGGACTGAATTTTGCAGCCCAGCATTTGAAATAATAGTAGAAAAAAGTGCTTGCAATTCTATTGGAACAAAATTGAATAGACTGTCTCTTCAAATTTACCCTTCTTTATCTGACTGCAATAGGATGCTATTTCTTTAAGGGGACAGATCTCTGAAAGCATTCTCCAGGACTGTAAATATGAGAGGAAAAATATGTCTGGGATGGTTTCATGCAAATACACACACCACAACCCCCCATATTTGTAAGTAAACAGAAAATCTTGCTAGCTCTGTAAATCTACTGTTCACTTTACAACATCAAACAAATATTGTTTGTTAACTTTGCATATCAGTAATACTGCTATTAACTTCCATTAGTACACTATTTTTGTATCTCTTTTGATAGAGCTAGCTGGACAAAAGAGGAAATTTGAGGGCAGAAGGAGAAATACTCAATACTATTTTAATTCTAATTTCTTGTTCAGATAGCACTTCTACTAAATATCTTCCCTGGATATCCATCAAAAACAACTCCAGCCAGCCTGCAGGGGTGGCTCAAACTTCCTAGCCATAGGAATCATACCTAGGGTTTGTACTGGGCCGCAGGCAGCAGCAGTGCTGAGCATGCACTTGTGCATCGGACCCAGGGAGCAAGGCTGCCCCTGGAGAAGGACAGGGAGTAGAATGGCTGCACTCCTATACATGGCCTGACACGGGGCTGGGGAAGAGCAAGCAGGAGGATGAAAGCAGAGCAACAAGTACGGATGGACTCCAGGTACTCAAAAGGACCAACCCCCTTGGCTCTTCCAGAGGTGACTGCTATCCCTTGTCTGTGTCATGGCAGCAGCCTGTGGGCAAGAAGGTGTTCAACTGTCAGAACAAGCTTCTCTGAGTGACTGGTAGGTTCCCATCTTCTCTGGGGAGATGCTGGGTGCAGGGAAGCCTTCTGCAGGCTTGATCTAACTGATGGGTGACCAAGCCACACTACATTGCATCATCTGCTCTTAATCCCACTAATGACAGAAATGCAGAGACCTCCCAAGATATAGCTATGCACAAGATCAACTACCAGCTCTGTCTTGTACAGTGTCATAATGCAAAATCCACCAAACACTGTTGAAAAGACAAGCACAGGCTCCTACATCCCCCTCCTGAGGGATCTTTTTGCAAAAGTATTGTAGATGGCTAAGCTGAAGGCAACACGGGTTTGCAAAACACTGAATGAAAAGCCTGTAACACTTGAGGAGCTTGAAGCATGTAGAAATTTCAATGTGGCCCCTGCTGTAGGGCAGATCACAGCTGAAGAAAGCTGTGATGCAAGGCTGGCTGGGAAGGAGCAGTGTCCATTTTTCAGGAGCAAAGTGACTGTGGGTCTGCAGCTCTTGTGTATCCATGACTCTGAGGGCAGTAATACTGACAGGTGGGTAGGGGGTGAGCATTTGGTCCTTTTGTGCTTTCTAACTTTGGGAAGCAGTTTAAATTTCAGTGGGAGTTCTTACTCTTAAAGCTAAGAGAGTCCTGTCCTTGAAACCTGGTAGACCTAATTATGAGAGGCTTATAGGGATGGTGAATAGATCATCTTTGCTTCTTGAGTTAATCTTGATATATAATGCATAGCAAATATTGTCTTGTTTCTTTGAAAAACCATCAGTGAGAGGAAATTCCAGAGACGGGAAATGCAATCTTTCAAAGGATTAAGAAAGAACTAACTAACATGAACCAGATCATTAGCTTTGTATTTTCTGTTCCACCTTCTGATGCCCATATTTCACTCATGAGGATGAGTTGGAACGACTCCAAAAACTAAGTGGAAATTAATTTCTCAAAGGCTGATCTGGAAGTTAAGATGCATTTCAAAATCACTTGCTTTACAGATCCCATCCATTTGCCCTGAAGAAAGAAAAAATAATGCTTTATGTAGCAACGCGAAGTACAAGTTAAAATGAGTATGGGTGAGCCACCGCAGGAGGCTCAGGGGGGAACCAGCCAGCAACCCAGCACTGCTGTGAAGTGCGACATCAGCCATTGTGAGCATGTATTTAACATGTTTAAAACAGGTCCTTAAAACAGAGGATATTTTGAGAAAGCTGGGAGGACTGTGCAAGGAGAATTGTACACACTGTCATTTCACAGAAGATTTTAAGATAGCAAAATTAGGTTTCTAAAGAGACCCCCTATGTTATGAAAACCTATATTACAAAAAATTCAGGAAAAAATAAAAGGTTTGATTTTGGTTTCACCATTATGTTCTCTAATACAGGCTATTTAAGAACCTATTTTCAAAATGAAAGAAACATTGATAAAATGTTAAAGCTCTTTTCTTCCTCTAAAGCATGATTTTTATGATACATAAATTGTAGTCTTTCTAAAATATCAAACTTATGGAAGATTGAATTACTGAAAGAATAATTTTTTGTGACACAAAATTGCTTTGCAGAAGGTTCTGCAGAGTTGTTTTGCAACTAGCTTTAACATAAACAAGTTCCACTGCAAACAAGAAGAGAGGAAATTAATCAGATGTTCTTCATTGTTAGAAAGATTCTCTTCAGACTATATCTGAGCTCTGGAAAAGCACAGCAGAATTGGGAAAAAGTAGGGCTGTTGTGAGATCGGAGTCCAGGCTCAGCCTCAAATGTCCCTAATTTTACGGCTGAGAAGTAAAGGGTAAAATACTGGTGCTTTGAGTTATGAATACACTTAAGGTCTTTGCTGATCTATGATATGAGACTAATGATGATAAATATTGTGAAAGTGATTAAAGCATGATTGCATAGAAATGCATTTGTATTACTAATATTAGGTAATTAAGGTACTTGCATTCTTCCTTGCTGCACTTACAGATACATAAGAGGAATCACAGTGAAATTGATCCCTTCATTTTCAGAAATGCTGAAAACCCCTCCTCTGCCACTTCTTTCTGTGTGCCATGATTATATTTAGCATCTCCAGACATCTTGCTTAAAGTCACAGGGCAGCTGCGTGGTGGCATGTCATCTGTTCTCATATCTAACCTGCAGATCATTTTGGAAGGGACTTCTGGCATCAGATAGGGAAGAAAGGATGAAATGCTGTAAATACGGTACAAATCATTTAATCCTGACACTTTGTACCTTGATTCATATTGCAAGTGAAAGTATGCCTTGGGGTCAATAAAATGCTGACTCTGCAGAAGAAAGTGTCAAAATCAGTGTGGATGTTAATAGCACTGGATGTTAGCGCTGACGTTTCAGTGTGGCAGACTTGTGAGATGAGTTAGCACGTGCCAATCTAATTGAGAAAAATGCCCCTAAATAAGAGCTAAAAACTGAATGGGAATGACTTGTTCCTTCCTGCTTTGGGGAAGCACCAATGAGCAAGAAGGCAAGTTGGCTGAACTCTGTGAAGAAATTCTTTGCATAAATGCAGAACTGGGGTTTCCAAATCTGCTGTGTAAAACTCTTTCCTAAGGTTTACGTTAATTTAAAACAGAAAATGCAGTACCCATGAAAAAGCTTCCCTTTGTTCCAGTCTTAAAATGTCTTTTCATCCAGTTGAACCTAATTGCACTGTCTTAAGGCAGTAATTGCTAATGATTCCTTTGGTTCAATGTTATTCTGAACAAATTATGGCAATTATCTAGATCACAAATACATGTAACAGCCTTTGATACTTTCTGTAATTGTGCTTGAAGTTCAAATGCCCGATATTTAATATGGCCTGTTCCATTAAGGATTGTTCCAAGTAAAGTTGATGGCAAAAGTCCCAGTGACTTCAGTGATGAAGATTCACACCCTTAGATATGGTTCATCTTACTTCAAGGAAGATTTTGTTTTCTTTTAATTCACTAGATGGTAGCAGTGTACAAATTGTGTGTATTTTTTTTTTTAATTCTAATCAGACTCACATTCAAACCCTTCCTTCATTTCCCATCCCATCCTTTCTGAGTCTTGTATGAGGTCTCGAGGGGAAAGAGGACAAAGGGTTTTAAACATACTTCTGAAGGGATGCCAAAATTTGTGCCATCTTTCAGATGTTTTCTTGTGATGGCAGAAGCCAGACTGTGTTGGAAGAGTACAGCTACTGATGGTCAGAGTGACATCAAGATCTAAGCCTGAGCTTAAACACTTTCATCCAGCCAACATACACAAAAAGGAGAGCGACATTAAATCTCCATTAGTTCTATGTCCCTTCCACCAGTTTTTACTGCATTCTCTGCAACGTGTCAGGCAGCATGATTAAATGACTGTTTGTTGTGATAGTAGTTGGTCCTGGGAAAGTCACTGTGTTCAGCAAGGGACAATCTAGTTGACAATAAGGCAAGAGGACTTGGGCTTCCAAACTACTAATCTAGGGTAGTGTTGTTGCCGACTATAATCCATTTTTGTCAGCAGTGGATGTGCAGATAAACAAGAAACAGCCATTTGAAACAGATATTGCTATTTCATACACCTTTGTCCTACCTAATACACTGCACAGCCTAGGGTTAACCTCCTGATCTATATGCTGCCACATAGGAATTAACTGTTTCTTGGGAGGGAGGAAGGGAAAATTTTAACAGTGTTGTTAATCTTTCTCCAGCAACAAGAAATTGTTTTCAGACAGGTACAACCTTTGATGTTTCACTTTTATCACTAGCATGCCCTGCGCTTTCAGCGACGATGGCCAGTCCTGCACAGTGCTCTTAGGGAGCTGGTCACAGCCAAATGTGCCACTAAAAGGGCTGCCTCCTTCCAAAGTGCTTCTCAGCATCTCTCCAGAGAGCCTGTATCCCTCTGGTTTCTCATCTGCTACTGCCCACCTCTTCTCTCAGTTTGATCTACTATTCAGGATCTTCTGATGTGTGGGCTTTATTATAGTTATGATGCTGCTGGGTTTAGCAAAAAATTAATTCCAGAGAAAGTACTATGATGTTATGGCTTACCTCTACTTTGGTATTGTGTCTTATCAACCACACAGGCAACTCCTCTCCAGGGTTGCCTGTTCCCTCCTGTCTGTATCTTGAACAATGATGGTCAAGCAAGCTGACTGTCTCTGCTAGTGCAGCAACTTGAAGGTAGCCCAGTATTTTTCAAAAATGTACAGCACTCGTAGCTCTAAATTTCAGTCCTTATAGTTCTACTGCAATATAGCCAAGATGAACAATAGAAATTTGAAGTGGTCTATCAGAAAGATTCTTTTATCCTAAAAATACACAATGATAAAAAAAGATGAAGATATTTATGTACTGATAGATAATGTCCAGAAGTAGCAGAGATCTAGTGCAATGCTCTAGTGAGTAGCTAGAACTGTAGTTCTGCAATACCCCCATCTGATCCTAGTGGGATGCAGACAGGAGCCTTATTGCTAACTAAAAGAGAGTCCTCCTGGCTGAATCAGGCTGAATACTGAGACGACTTTGCAGAAGTTGCTCTATATAAAGCTTGCAGCAAACATTATTTTCTGGTGGTACGATGAAATAAATCCAGGGGACATTTGCAGGAGAGTTTTCAGAACTCCTTCAGGCAATGATTGTGGAAGACAGACTATAATAATATAATTACATAATATAAGTACACTCTTGCTTTGTGCAGAGCACGGGGAGCTAGGCAGAATTAACATTGATGGGAGAAAGCATGCTCAGTTTTCATGAAGGTGTTTAAATATCTGATATTGTTTTGCCAATTTGAGTGGTTGAGTGGCAGGAATATGCTGGGTTTCATACTTTATTTTTGGCAGGAACTGAGATGCTGAATTTTAAAATGCAGATGCAAAAAAGAAATCATTGTAAGTGGGTATCAGACCTTAACAGCTTGTCCTTTTTATAAGCCTTTGTTTCATATTGCCCAGGGTATTATATAATTTCCTAGTCAGGGCCACAAAATTAATCCTGAAATACATGATAGAGATGATTATAAAACAAGACAGAGAAGATCAGATGTCCATTTTCTTTTGGTTCTTGTTATTTCATAATTGCTAACAAAACTTTTGAAATGAGGGTCCCAATCTAAAATTTCAGCAAGGACATGATTCACACCTGTAAAATAACAGGCTATGCTGAAAATACCAAACAAAATAGACCAGTTCATGTTGCAAGTATGTGAATGAGAGGAAAGCAGGGTATATGCTGATTCCATGTCATACTAATTCTACAACTATCACTTAGGAATTAATAAAACATATAACACGACTCTCTTG
>NW_010541091.1:216720-248198 GCF_000687285.1 Phaethon lepturus | reverse complement strand
TCCTGCTGGCTGCTGCTGTGGTGATACATTGCAATAATATGCCAGTGATGATATTCCAGTAATAAATGATGGTAATATAGCATCAGATCATCATCACTCCAGAGATGTACTATTGCAATACATCATCAGGCAATGGAGTTTAAGCATTAGTGGAAGAGGCAAACATCAATATACATATACTGAACACGGTGTATGACATAATGTGCCGTATGCACTGTCTATCTGTGTTCAGGAATAACTGTATATAAAATATATATTGCATATATGGGTTTTTCTTACTCATGTGAATACTTAAAATCTAAAGGGAATGTGAGCGTTCAGACAATCATAGAATAGAATCATAGAATCATTTAGGTTGGAAAAGACCCCTAAGACCATCGAGTGACGGAGTTCCTTGGGAATCGGGTCTCCAGATTTCCACCACCCTGCATTGCAATTTGAATGTGTTGGGTGATTATCTCTCATAGTATTTATATACCCAAATGATATGTAGAGCCTTGGCATGACAGGTCAGGGTCAGCAGGCTTTCGATTTAATTTGCAACTGCTTCTCAGCTTGTTCCTAAGATGATGTTTACTGCTGGAGGGCTCTCAAACTATTTTGTGAGTACCAACCAACTCGTTCTGCAATAATGGTATAATATTACACCTGATACGCATGCAGATGGACCAAGTAATTGGATGGAAAAATTGAAGGTATTTCTCATTTCTTATTCCTTATTTCTTTCATTTGGCAGCTGTCTTCACTGGAAGCTTATATGGATGTAAGGCATCACAGCGGTGACATTTTCACTCAAGTCTTCTCAGATGACATAATTCATAGATTAATATCCAGTGAAATTTCCTGAAGAACTGATGCATCCTAGCTCCCAGACAGTGAGTTTGGGGAGTCACACTGAGTCACCTGCTTATAAGTAGGTTTAAAAAGAAGGGAAGGTTTTACTTTGGAAGCCGAAGTAGCAATACAAAGATGTTAGAGTTAAGGGAAGAGACCCCTTTTTAGTTAGTAAAGTGCAGTTTCAGAGCTTCAGCTTTGATGACTACAGACCAGAGGATTAAGCTATGCACTTTAAAGATTTTTCTTAGCCTTTCTGATACTGAATTTCTCCAGAGGAATTCAGTACCAGCCAGCTCTGTGATCAATAAATATGCTATTGATGGAAAATGAGGGAAGGACTTAAAGAATCATTAAAGGTCAGCTAATTTGTCCCTAAAGCTCATATGCTCAGCATCTGTTTACTACTTAAGAGTCACAGACTGAGACAGTGAAATTCACCTGGGGAAGAGGTTTGATTTTTGTATGGCTGGCTGAAATTTGTATCTCCTAACACTGAAGAATATTAATTTCTAGGAGCTGGTGTGAGCAGCTTCTGCATGAGCAATCAAATTAGTCACTTATGCTTCCACTGTTCTTTGATGTAAAGCAAGTAAGATCGTTCTATTTAAGTTCAAATAAAAAACCCCAAGCCAAGTAAAGCATCACTCACAAAGCTTGGAGCACTGCAGTTTCATCACCCAAAATGCCACTACTGTAAATTTGGTTCAGCTACAAAGATTGCGTGTTTTAGTACATTATAAATAAACTTTTTAGGATACTATTGCAAGAGTCAATGCCGCATGCCGGGGAAAAAAGCAATTAGAAGAAAAGAAAGTTAGGAGAGGTGAGGATCTCCAAGTGTAATATACATGTTGTAACCCAACAGAGCATCCAGAGCCACAGGGGCACAAATGCGTTTCCTGCTGGGCTTGAAACATTCTGCCTGCTTTATTAACTTCCAGTAGTGATAGTGGAGCTATAGCCTCAGTTAGAAAAAATATCCACCTTTAATATAAAGATTCCTCATGATGAAAACTATCACAACCTTCATTAAATTGTTCCTCTGCTTAGGAAGTTTCACTGTTAGCAACTTGAAATACAGTATGTCTGGAATAGACAGAATTTTGGTTGTTTAAAGTGGAGGCAATTTGGGTTCTACTGTAGATTTCCTTGTACAGCAGAGGTTCCTGCTTTCTGGTGGCTTTTACCATTCCAGTTACCTACTTTATGGCCAAGTTATTGTGTATCTTTCTATTCTGTTTGGCCTTTTAGTACACCTATTGATTTATTTTCTTTCAAACTAAGTTCATAGTTTTATTTTGTCATCTGTATAGCAATGTTTTACTGAAGCTTGAGTATATTTATTAAATGCTCTTCCTGTATCAACCAGGTTAATGACCTAAGATTACAGTTACTTCAAGCAGATACATTTTCCATACTTTGTTGATCAGCACTAACAGCAGCATGCACCTTTCAGTCTCTGTTAATTGAATTAAATATGAGCTTTTCCTTTGTTTTCCCATGCTGATGTCAGCCTGACAACCTCTGTTACCTCAGCCATTTTGCCCATACTTTTTGATGAACTAACAAGGAGCTAGCATTCTTTAAGTTTTCTGGAATTCTCCCCTGTCCACAAGTTGCTGAAAAATCAACATTAGCTGCCAAAAAAGCTCCTCAGCCAGCTGTTTTAAGATTCCTTGATGCAAATTACCCAGAACTTCTGATTTAAGTATGTCTAACTATAGTAGCTGTTGATTAATATCCTCTTTAGTTACAGTAGGAATAGAAAGTATATTGCCATCATCATATAACAAATAAATCATCTTTTTTCCCCAGTTCAGAACAGACATCTTTATTGAATTCTCTTGCATTGTTACTAAATTTTAAAAAAGTATGGTTTTTGTTTTGGAACAGACCTATTGGTTTGTTTCAAGTTTGGGGTTTTTTTCCCCACTCCAGAAATGTTTTGCTAAAGCTGTTCCCTTATTAATGTTCTCAGCTACACGTTTTTGTTTTTCATGTCAATTTTCTATCCTCTATCTGTCAAATTTGTATTTTTCCTCCTTATCGGTAAGACTTACTTTTATGGCTGCATTCACTTCCTTCCTGCTGCAGAGGTTTTTGATTTATTATGCTGAGCTTATTCTGGTGTGTTTTTACACAGATACAACCTTCTTTTTCCTGTTACAATAGGATATTCTTTAGTTCTTACAAAGCTCTTATATTTTTCTGCCTTATTTCCTTCATCTAGTTGATTTTGCTCATAATGAGTTTTGGCTTTATAAAGCCAACTTAAGGCACCACTGTATACTGTATTGCTTCAAACTTCATTTTGCTTGCATATAGCAACATTAGTTGAATTATTATCGCTTGTGTGTCAATGATGAAGCCAAGACTGGTCCTTTATGTAAGTATTTTCCCTTTATTCAGGAGTGTAACAAAGATAAGCAAAAATCACACATAAAACTCATTCATCCACTCCTGACACTGAAGCCTTCCTTTCTGGTAAAGGCTCCTCATCTTTCCTGCAGGAAAGACCTGGATGCTGACTTAAACCAGGAGAAATGCCAGCCTCACCAGAGGAGTTTTATAGCTCCCTGTACGATATAGCAACTCACTCCAGCTGGGCCCAGGCACAAATTCCCCCTCTCTCCTCCTTCCCCCATGGCAGGGTGCCCTGGCAGTCCCTGAAATGAGGACAGGCAGCTGCGAGGTGTCCTTTGCCAAGGCGACGAGCATTAACCCTCTTCTTATCACCCGGCTGGTGGGGTCTGTAGGACTTGTGAGGGAATCATCAGACCCTGTGGGCTCTGCCCTGAAGTTGCTTGGCATCAAGGGGAAGCTCTACCCAGTGAATTCAGTGCTGGGCTGGCTTCAAGCCTGTGCTAATGTTGGAGGTAAAGGATCAGAGCGTGACTTCTTAATAGGCTGCATTCTGCAAGCTTCTTTGCAGCAGTCCTGTTCACTCAGCTGCTGGCTGAGAAAATAAGCCGCTTTAGTGTTTGTGTCTATGTGGAGCAGGTTTGGGCTGCTCGCTGTTTCAGTTTGAGGGAGAGAACGAGCTGATATTCCCGCTGCGCCCTCTCCTTAAAGCCCAATGTTATGCTCTCAAAACAATACCCCTATTTAGTTTGTTTCCCTGGCCTAAAATGTCTGCATGCTGTTTTCCTCACTTGCACTTTTGTTTGAATCTTTACTCATAGCTGCTGTAATTAAAAATGGTTAATGTGCAACTGCTTTGCTAGGTGGTTAACAGATCCAATTAGGGCTGAGTTCAGTATCTGTTATATTGCTTTGCAGAGGACCAAAACCAGCTTACATCTTAACTTCAAACCTGATTAAAGAACAAAAATCTTTCAGAAGTTCTTTCCCAGTGTATAACCTCAGTCTCTGAAAGTCCTTGGATTTGCGTGTGTCTCTTCAGCAGCTGAACAGCAATGCAAGCAAGCGAAATAGCCAGCAAAGGCAAAGTGCTCTTGCAGAGGGACTGTGTGGTAACTCCACTGCAAGCCGTCCAAGTCATGCAGTCTGCCGTGCTGTGGCATTTCTGTGGTCGCATCACTAGCCCCTTCCAGCCCACGCTGGGTTTAACGAACACAGGCTTTGTGGCAGTGTGCTGTGGCTCCAGCGATCTTTAAAGCCGCCCATGAGTCACAACGTGGCCCAGCTCTGTGCTGACCGCTGTGCCAGTGCAGGACGCTGTGGCTGCTGGAGCTGGAGCGGGTGCTGACAGCGGGGGACTGTTGTGGGCTCGCTCTGTGTGGCTGAAATTTCCCATCCCACACGCAGTCTGAAGTCAGGCTGTGCATCCAAATGTGATTGATGGCATGATATGTCAAATGCATTAACATAGCTGCTCTTCCCCCTCTTCATCCAGAAAAAGAAACAAAGAATTCTTTCAATTTTGTAGCCTAGGCTATAGGCTTAAATACTATATATACACACAAATTTTCAACATGTGTTATCATATTTTATAAAACCATGGCAAAGAAAATATGTGGAATGCTTGCCAGATTCCTCCCCCTCAGTCCTGCTCCTGCCACTAGGCACCTAGTGTAGAGGCACCTAGTGTAGAGCTAGGGATATTCCCTCCCAACATGTAGGTTTTGACAGTAGTGTGCTTTTGTGATTGCAAGCAAGCCATAAAAAAAAAAAGTTACAGCAAATTAATAAGTCTCCTCTGCTGAATATGTTATTTCTATTAAAATTTTAAAAGAGTTTGAAGTGACAGTGAATGTGGTCTTATTTTAGAATGGTTTCCATAACACTACACAACAGTTGCCAATGGCATTTATGCTTTCTCGTACATACACACACAGCTATTTAGCTGACAACAGTGTTTAAGCCATTAAACAAGATAATATTGCAACTGTTATGCAATGGTAAAGCTCACTCTTGAAAGAAGCATTTGATATTTTAAGCTGAAAGTCGACATTTGTTCCATATTCATTTATATTTTCTTTATTAGAAATGTATAATTTAATGTAATATTCAAGGCCCTTAGGGTATACACTCTGTTACCTATAAAACATTCATGCACATTGAACACTTTTTTTGGTGCCAGTTCTTGGCTTTGTACATCTGCTATACAATACTGAGTGTTCTAACTAACAACATGCCTTAATTGAGTTTAGGTGTTTGAGTCATTTATTTAAATTTAGTAGTGTGAATAATTTATTTCAATTTACATTTTAATTATTTTACCCACTTTTTTGGGAGTAACCTCATTTTCTTGCTTCTAAAAAAATAATCGGCATATGTTTACTGCAGCAACATTCACACTTACTAAATTCTCAGAGAAGTTTAGTTCCAAACTGAGAAATACTGATGAATTATTCATATGTCAGGCATTATCTGGAATTAAATTAGGATGTCCAGATCTAAAAGAAACCTGACCTTCTAATACCCAACAGTCCTTAAAGCTCCCTAAGGATTGTTCATCTGCCATGGCAAGTTGGACTAAGCTCCATTTAAGTATGGCAAAATATGAATATTTCTGCAGTCAGTGTGGGTTTATATGTTTCTATTTATTATCTGTAATTGAACAGTTTGTTGGGACATCACGCATGGCATGGAGTTCCTTGTGCTCTTTGCCCAGGAATATTTATAGCCCAAAGGAAACTGTTGTGTTTTTTTATGTTGTATTCATTTACTTTGAAAAAATTGACTAAACAAGGCTATTTCTTTCCCATGTAACTAACAGAAAGTGAAGGTCTGCGATAGGCATTCCATTTCCAGCTGGTGCTCATTGTATTTAGGGGCCTCACAAGTAAGGAAATGGTTACATACCCGTATGTACAAGCATCTAACCTGTGGCACCCTCAGAATTTCCCCAGTGTGCCCAGAGCTCAGCTCAGTTTACACAAGCTGCAGTGTGTGTGTTGGTTGTGCATTTGCTGGGACAACTGCAAGGAAGTCCAAGCTCAAAGGGCTTATGTCCACAGAAATCAGTGGGGACTTTGGTGAGAAACCAGCAACAATTTAGAAAACATTATTTATTTATTCACTGACAACAAAAGCTAATTTTTTGTTGCTGAAAAATCTGCTTTCTTTAAAGGTGGGCCTGAAAAACATAGGCACAGAAAAATAGACCAGCCTAAAGAAGTGCCAAACTGATTGAAAGTCTTGAGTTTGCGGTGCCAAGCCGGTAGTGTTGCCTGCCCCATGTCAAGGATCGCTAGGGCACACAGGTTGCCTGATCTGCTGCCCTCTCTGAGTCCCGCTGTGCTGAGGTGAGCACAGATGTCCTACCCCTGAGCCAGTGTCATGCCAGTGTCATTTCCTTGCAGTATGTGGGAAACTTGGAAAGCAGCTGATTTTGTTTGCAGAGTTCTGTAAGACTTTAAAGGCTTCTGCTCATATCTGAAATATAAGCCCTGAGCAGTTATTATCAAGCACCCATAGGCAGGCATGGGTTTACCTTGTTCACTTGCTGTTTCCTGGGCATTAGCCACAGACCTTGTTCTTGCAACCACACATGTCAATAGTTTAACTCAGTTCACTATTTGCGTGGCGCAGTATTCAGGAATCATCAGTTTAACCCTTGAAGTGCTGCTGCTGTTTTAACTACTGTTCCCCCTCTGCACATGGAGATGACTCAAACTTGTTCATCCGGGGCACAGCTTGGTAATTTGTTCACGAAAGAGCATCTGTAACGGTTGTCTCCAATTCTTTCATGGGTTTCTAGTGCACTCAGCCTCAGGGTCTAACTGACTCCTAATGTTAAGACGTATGGTATGATCTAATTTTAGAGGAGCTTAGGATCTAAGAAAATTATCTAACATCTGAATCCAGCTCTTACAGAACATCTCTCTCAGTGGAAGCTGCCTGTATAGGTTTCAAAGTGTTAACAGGAGAAACACTGTCCCCATTTTATAGACACTTGTTAGTGACTGAGATGGCTAAAATAGTTTTATATAACCAGCAAAAGATGCCTTCAACAAAGGGCAGTGAAAACCACTCAGCGTTAAATATGTGAGGATTTTTCTTTAGCGGTAAAGTCAATTTGTGACAGTTTGACATCAGTCCTGTGTGCAGGCATGCATATACACGTGCACCTTTGGTTTTTTAGTTGTCTTTTTATGATCTTCTCTGAATACAATGTGAATATAAGCAAAAATATATGCATTGGTTTCAGCCTGAATGTCTTTGTTCCTTGGATTTCTATGTATACATATATATATTATTCAGCACTGCCTTTTTTTACTCATGCACACCTTTTCACACACAGAAGTGCACCCTGAGATGTCATGACCTCCCTTTCCTGTCGATCTATAGCTACATAAATGTTTCTCTAGGTAAATAAATTTTACCACATTTTACTTTAAAATGTAATTTTTTTTCAAATTCACTTTTACTGCTAAATATAGCACATAATGGCCCATCCATAAATGAACACCTTGAGAATGGAAAATGGTAAGCTAGAAATATTTTTCACAGTAAAAATCTTTAGCATTTAGCTACCACAAACTACATGCATATCTTTGTTTTGAGTATCAATTGAGATGCTATTCAAAATAGTGCTTTTTTTTCAGCTGTAAAAAAAAAATACGAGCTGAGCACAAGTTGGGTCTAGAGGAGTCTGCAGAGCAGCAGTGATCTAGTGGGTTGTGATTCAGGTGCAGTGACAACTATCTTAGCTGAAACTATGAACTGCAGCTTTCCAGAGCTAAAAGCACAATCTGCAGTGTCAACCAAAGAAGCGGTGGTGCTGCTGAGAGCTGTACTACATGGGACTCCTCTGCTGACCAGGCAGCTGCCCCGGAGGGGACACAAAATTCATTTTGAAGTCAGCAAGTTCTCTGCTTGGGAAAGGTTTGCCGTTAGTTGTTGTGGGGTGCAATGAATGCTCAGGCTGTTTTCTCTGCATCACAGTCTGCAAATTCCAGCTGAAAGAACTGATTAGTTCAGCAGATGGTTAAATACCTTGTTGAACCAGAGCCACATCTGATCCCTACACATGGGGAAATAACTTGGGGAATGATTATGACAAGCACGAGGCCATGGACTTCTGAGAAGCGAGGTGCCCCAGAGCCAGGTGCAGCGGTGATGGAGACAGTGCCAGCCCGCACACATGGCTGCTGCGAGATGGGAGCCCCGGTTGGGGCTGAGGCACGCAGTTGCCCCAGGCACTGCAAGGAGGCAGCCGGGCATGGGGAGAAGAGCCCCGCAGGGGACTTCAGTGTGTAAAGGGTGGAAGGTCCATCTGAGCTGCTTTGGCACCAGCAAGCGGCAGAGCAGGAGTATCCTGAGAGGCATCACACCACAAAATGAGCTATAGGGACCACGAGCTGCTGCAAATTCATGGTATTTATTACAGAATCTACTCCACAGTCACCTTTAAATGTTTATTCCTCAAGCCACATGCTCTCTAACAAAGGCAGCTTTTCACTCAGACCCGTACAAACCCCTGTCCTAAACCACTCTGATCACAATACTTTGTAGATTTTGTAGGGATGATGGTGTACAGAGTGAAGCTACAGGTGAGCTGCGGTTAATATGCGATATACACAGCTTTCCATATTACAAACCTGCATGTATCCTGCAAGTAGGAGGATTGAAATAGTTTTTGGACAACATGACCTCTGTTTTGAAGGTCACAAGCAAAAGACAAAGACCTTCCTGAAAGCTAGACAGGACTTTTTGCAGATGACAAGGAGTAATTTCTATAAGAAAAAATACCATCTTTGAGCAAGGAGCTTAATAAAAACTATAAGTAGAAGGTAGAAAAACAGCATCAGTTGTTGGGGAAAAAAAAACAAACCCTTGTTTCACACAATAGATTTATGAATACTTTTTTATATAGTGTTCTAAATTTTTAGACATGTTGTGGACAACTCTGAGATTAGTTCTTTGTCCTATTGTACTTACTATCCAATACTGCACATATGCAAGAAATGAGCAAGTGCTAAGACTTTGAGTGACAGACATAACTGTGAAAATGGTTTTGGCCTTGTTTGGCTGTGAATGGCTTTTCAGGTGCAGATTTATTTGAAAAAGGGACCAATATGAGAAGGATGTCTTCTTGTTTGATGGCTCTGAACCTACCCCCTCTCCTCACCTTCTTTATGCTAAAGGCACAGTAGATATGCTGGGAGAAGGATCATGCCATACTTTAAGCCTCCACTGTTGGAAACAGGATATTAAATCCTTGGCAATAAAGCAGGTTCTGCTTGTTGTTCAGTAACCTTGTAGCCTTCAGCTCTGCTCTAAAATCTTACAGGAGCCAAGTACCCAAGCAGGAATCAATGATTTGTATCAGAGAGGAAGGAGGATATTAAAGATACGCTGGAGGAAACAAAAAAAATTGAAAAGCTAGCCTTGGAGCAGCCAAATGGGTAGAGACCCATCAGTTCAACTTCTAACCCTCATTACTTGTCCCTTCCCATTGCTGAATTTAATCTTCTTTTTACATAATTCTTGCCAGCCCCTCCTCTGGCACTGCAAGCTGGCTTTTTAACTTGATTAGTGGCTTTTGTGCACAGCCTCTACTGGGCGGGGAGTTGAGGCTGGGGAGTGAGATGAGGCAGTTGGGGAAATAGCGCTGCTTTTCCATCTGGGCTCCAGCAGGCCTGTGTGGATGAAACCTATCAATCATGTGAAAAAGATTTCTTAGCACTGCTAGAGCTGAGGAAAGCATATGTTTCTTCTCACCTTTGTTATTAGTCCACCCCCTTACTTCAGGGCTGCGTGCTCATTAGCAGCCACTTCTTTGTAATGCCCAGGAGGAGCTTTGCTGCTGATCTGGATGGGAGAGAAGGTAGTAGCAGGCGAGGGGCCGTGAGTGAAGCCACGCTGAGACGCTGAGCTGCTGCTCCCTGGCGACTGCCGGTGCTGGTGTCCGCAGGTGTCTTGGGTGGTGCTGGCAGTGCCGGGCAGGGAGCACAGCGCTACAGGAGCAGCACCCGAGGGGGGCTTGACACTGTGGGTTGCATATTCCCCTCTGGCTCAGCTGCCAGCTACTTCTAACAGCCCTTCTCTGCCTCACCTATTCCTTCCTCATCGTTCTATAGAAAACTTCGACTTCTGTTACACTTGCAATACCCAGAGAGCTGTCCCTGCAGAATGAGCTCCGCCCCTTGGCCCCTGCTTTTCATGTAATGGTGAAGCCTGTAGTGTGGGTGTGGACGATGGTCTGTTAGCTCTCATTGTACATAGCATCCCAGCGGGCTTGGAGATCAGTCCTTGTACAGACAGAGCATTTCTCTTTTGCAGGGGCACAGTTCTCTGTAGATAAGGGAACCTGCTTGCACAGGGACTGCCCTTCGAGCAGCCAGGCAAAGCAGGGACTTGGACGCCTGCTGGATCTGTCAGGTGTATTTGGCAAGTGCAGAAGTCCAGCATGTGAATACAGGAACCGAAGTGCCTTTCCTGTCCCCCTGAAGGAGGAGGCAGTCAGGCTTCAGGGCTGCCAGGTGTGCCTGGTGCAGCCGCTCAGGCAGCAGGGAGAGCCGAGGTGAAGGGCAGTGGGGCTCAGGCCCTGGGCGCTGTGATGAGCTGCTCCAGATGCAGGACTGCAAGCCAAAGAAGTGTGCATGTGTTTTTCTTTTCCTCTGACGTACACAATTCATTGGTAAGCCTTCAGAGGGTTCTCACTGTTCACAAATTCTGGGTCAGGGAAAAATTACCCTGTTTTTTTCTGAATGCAGTGGATCATGTGGGGGAAACAAGTTGGTCTAGAGGATATTCAGCCCTGATGCCTTGCTGGAAAGACAGAGGAAACCAAGCTGAGAGACTGCAATTCCAAACTGGAAGAACGAAAAGGTCCAGGACCTCATACTTGGTCTCTGAGAGCTCACAGGCAACAGCTGTGACAACACTGACCCATGGTGATTTGGGGATTGCCATTATGCAGGAGGGTAAAAAGGACTGAATCTGGTCCCAGTTACTGCAGTGCAAATCGAACGTCCTGTTAAATCTGACCTGTTCTTCAGCTGTAGTGAAGAACAAATGGGAGCACATCAATCCTCCACGTGTGGCCACCCTTCCAGCTCATGACTGGATCCGCCGGGTTAAGCTGCTCCCCAGCCCCTCTGCAGCTGAAGGGCCATCAGAGGGCCCTTGTGTGATGGTGGCTTATTCTGCTGTTTGAAACAGAGAATGTCTTTCACCTTGCCTCTTAATTTTGATTTGGAATGACTACTCATTCTCGTGTATCATTGTAAAAGTGATCTGCAATGCTAGATTCATTCCAATTAAATACAAGCTTCCAGATTAGTCCAAGTGTAATATAAGAATCATTAACTAATTCAGAGCATTCACTTTCTCCTGGCCCTAGCAGAAGACTGCGAGAGAGGCTTAGTGCTTTCAAATCACTCCACTGTGTGCTCTTATTAAATGCCACAGTTTTCAGCCTCATATTGCATTATTACCATTGTTGTCCTTTAGGCATTGATGTTAATGCGACTGAAAGAGCTTAATGAGCATGTGCCTTGAATAAGCTCTTTATACACCTTATAAAATAATTACTCACATTTTATTGAAAACTCCATAGGCCAAGCTCACAGAAGCAGTCAGGGGTGCCAGTTTAATACGATACGGTACACTGCTTTACTCAAATAAGGCCTGATCCTACAAAAGTTCACCTTCATTGCTACAAAGGACAGCAGACACACCTGCCGCTGCTGAGCACTGGGCTGCAGGATACCTGTCATTCTCCATCCTGAAACACTGAGGAAAGGCAACTGAATTTAAGGATTGCAGAATACCCTCTCAGACTGGAAGTGGTGTTGTATGGCAAGAAAAATAGGATCTGGGTTCTAACAGCACAAAGACACGTGATCTCTGATGAAAAGTAACTAACTTAACTTGTTGATAGCATGTTAAGCATTCTTTAAATAGTGCTCAAAACTAGAAAGCTCCTTTTTCCTGGCTTGTTCCCATACAGCACAGATCAAAATTGTTGGCCTATTAAAGAAAGAAAGATATTCACAAGGGAATGACTTGCAGTGTCTTATGGGATGCAATGTGGTCTCTGCCTTTAGCAACACACAGCAGTGGCAGCTCTTATAAGGGCTATAGAAAGTTCTTGAATAGGAATGAATGACAAAGGTCCTATTGAGTCTGTGAGGGGATAAGTTTCTCATCATGTAAGCGTTTTGTGTTTGTCTGAGGAAAATGGCTACATGATTCATGGCAGGTGAATTGTTTGTAATATACCTCATTGGAAAATTAAAATTTTGGTATTTATTTTTCATCTTTAAGTAAAAATCTTCCACATCTATCGAGGAAATATTCTTCGAGCCTGAACAAAATAAAAGAAGGAAGTCCAAAGGAGATATACTCTCATAACATGCTTTGACTGTTACGAAACATCATTTTCTGTATGAAATTAAAACCCTTGTGAAAACTTTTTCGATCAATATCAGTGACAGTTTTTGATTATTATAATTTATATTGCAAAAATGCTTAAGGATCTCATCATTTCAAAAAACAGACCCTTCAACAAAATGTGCTTTTTTTTACTAACAACGGGCCTATGAAAAAGCCTCTCAAAATATTTACTAAACGTGTGCAAGCCTCAGACCCCTCAAGGACCAATGCGTCAGTGAAGCTCCTTTCTATCTGTGTCTCTCAAGAGAGAGAGTCTGCAACTACTGATGAGATTTGAGCTGCAGCAGACTGGACCAAAAAAAAAAGGGCAACCTTCAGCATCCGGATCCTAAACTCCTTTGTGGGCAAACTGCTGAATTTTCTGTTAACACAAAGTCAATGCAAAAAATCATGGGACGCCTAGGGAAGGTGAAAGTCTGGCATATTTTTTCTCTGCCTTATGGTTTCTGAGTTGTTACGGTAGAATAGTGTCATGTTTTCCAATTTTTCTTTTGCAACTGTGGAGGTTAAAACTGTGTTTTAAAATGTCATATGCATGAATAATTATCAATTTCCTACTATTCTGATGGTATTTCCAGGCTCCTATCCACGGCTGCTCATTCCTACCCAACCAACCACAGCTTCTGAACCCTCAGCTAAGGAAGACACCCCCCACATATAATTGCTTTAGCTCTTGGCACAAGAGTGGTGGGATGAGGGGCAGGGAACAGGAAGAACTTCCCAGAATGGATCAGCATCAAGCAGAATGCAAAGTTTTTTAGCCTGTGGAGCATGAACGTAGGAGGTTTCACTCATCCCTCTTCTGCAGCATGTTATGGGATCATCACAATTCACTGCAGGCTTCTCCCCAGCCATGGTGCTGCAGTTGTCAGGAGGAATCCACCTCCGATTCCTGATTTAGTAACTAAACTAACGGCTTAGTTACATGTCTCACAGCAATTAGTAGTTGTGCCTACAAGGTAAAATAAATGACTTCTTCATCAGAGAAAGTGGCAAGAAGTTAAGAAGGTGAAAAAAAAGGCGGCTGTTGTTTGAGCAAAGCAAAGCAAGCCAGAAGCATGTCCCAGGTTTAATCCCTACATTTTACAACAGGGAGCCAAAACAAACCAAAGGAGGATACTGAGGTTGTCGCCCATCTGCTCCATGTCTGTACAGAGGGACATCTGCCATGGGCAATCACACGGGGACGACCAGGGTAGAACTTCGTATGTGCTCGGTTAAACAGTGAACTCTGAAGCCAGCGTCTCCGATGTGGTCCTTGTGTGTATTCAGTGGCAGTGGCAGGGGTTAAACACGCATGTCTGTCTGCAGGTTATAATCAGGAGCTCTATGACATCATTTCATTAGGCAGCTGTGAGGTAAATGTACAGTGTAATCCAGTATAACACAATCATCATCACATTTTGATTCCCCTGCCCATCACCTTCCACATTTATCTTCAGAGACCTCTTGATGAAACAGCTGCTTAGATTTAATTAAAAACCAGCATTATATAAACAAGTTTTTTTGTTTTGTGCACTGAACGGGATATTCGTCTTCAAAAGCTTTTCTGCCAGTGTTGGCCTTGCTGCCCCTTGACTTGTCTTTACTCCAATTACCACTCCAGTTTAGCTGATTAATTTGTAGCCACTGGCAAACATGCACAGTTGGCAGGACATCATTCCGTTTCAGTGACAAGCACTATAAAAAGATCATTATTTTCATTAGCATAAATAACTGCATGTTGATAGAACTCTGGTTTCTGAAAATAGGTTAAAGTCTTAACTGTCTTTATTCATTACCCAGATATAATTGGAAGTAAAATTATTACATAAGTGAACAATAAGCTATCAGTGTATAATGCTTAATGACTGCACTCAGTCCAGTAACAGTCTGGCAAGGTTTTTTTTCTTAAAATGAGACATTTTAATGTAAGTGTCTGTATAGGCACACACCAATTTTTTACAAAACTATACATATTTGATGGTATATAAGAAGAATCAGTGGAAAAAAGAATCACGTGTCAAATAAAGATGTTTTCTACTGCATAGCTTCAATTTTCATAGGGCATATGAATATTATTTTTCCAGTCACTGTCCCAGGTTGGATGCTTTGAAAGCTTCTCTGGCTGCAGCCTTCTAGTTAATCATATTCCTAATATGGGAATGTTTTTCCTTTACCGGGTTTTTAAGAGTTAATATTGCATAACTGGTCCTTTGAGATTAAAGGCTTCATCTTCTCTTTAATTTTTTTTTTTTCTGCCATGCTGACTGGTGGCAGTTTTATGCTAGCTTGGGAATGCAACACCTGAGCCACACTGGTTATAGCACTACCTGTGCTTGCAAAGCGATTGTCCCCAGTGGGACCCTGCTCTGTGATGATACCGCATACATGCCAGGACAGCAACGACAATAAAAGAAACCAGCAATAATAAAAAATGGTGTTTGAAAGGTAGATGTTTCGCGAGTTTTAGACCCTCACTGGTAGCTTAGCAGGTCTTCAGATGAAGAAGTGTATCAATACACAGGATGTGACCATCTAGATGTTTTTTTTTTAACCCACTACCCTAAAGAGAAAGTTTGAAATGAGATTTCTGCTTTCAGCTTTTATGGAGAACTTGGTTTTATTTCACTTGGAACACTTTACAAAGTTTATATATATACCTTCTGTATAGATATACCTTCTGATGCTGTAAGAAGAGCCCTGTTTATGTAGCAACGGTCTAGGGTAAACTCCAGCGAGTGTCAGACAAGCATGACTTTTAGTCACTATACTGCCGATGGTCAGGATTCAGAGAGGAACAGCCCTTGAAAGATACCACTGTTGTTTTTTTACCTCACTGGCTACTGATAGGAAGTATTAGTGGTAAAATAAAGTTTCCTTTGTATTATATAATGAAACAAAATAATGGCTACTGCAAGATTGAAAAATGAGAGAGGCTACCTTTACTTTGCTGCCATCAGGAAGCCTTGCCACTGCTTTGAAACGTTGCCCAGAACATTTTTGTGCCCAGCTTGTATCTCCATCTATGTCAGAAGTTGACTTTGAAAATTAGCTGGTTTATAAAACAGAGAAGAGCCAAGGGTAATGAGTATGAGCGCAAATGATTGCCTCAGTATTGAATATTGTCCAGGAAAAAAATGTAGAGGAGTGAAGGGTGGCAACAAGATTTGGACTCCAACAAACCCCTGACATGCACTGGATCCCCACAGGTACCGGATGGCAGCTCCTTGCACCCAGCCCCAACCTCCCAGGATGAGCCCTGCCCTCCTCCCCCAGCCCCACATTACTCCTCGGGCTGGATGGGGACCTATGGGGAAAGCTGAAGAACCTGTTATGTTGTCAGAGGATAACCAAACTGAAAATGTCTTGCAAAATGCTGTGTAATTGCTGAAATTTCACACCCAAAGTGGGATGCAGGTGAGAGGAAGGTGGAACATCTGGCAGCACTGGTGAACACCCTGTTTGGGAATGGAAAAATATGATCAGATGCTAAAATGGATTTTTTCCTTTTGAAATCACTCTTGTCAAATGCTTATTTTGCAACAAATTATATAGCTCATAAAACTTAAAAAAAAAGCCCTGAAACAAGCTTTTATTTTGTCAAAAAAGGAAAAAAAACCCCACACAGCAATGGAGTTTTTTCGGGTTTTGCTTGTACTTAGAACAAGTGCCCCAAATTAAAGCACATCAAGCCACAGTATCTGTCTCTGCATGCCACGAATCCTGTAGCACCAGCACACTCCTTGGGACCATCTGGGGCTGGCAAAAGCCACTGAAGGGCAGAGCTGGGGCTCGTGACAGCAGGATCGAGGGATCAGCTCTGCCCTGGCATTTGATGGCAGTGGGCACTGAGGGGATGGTGGGTGAGCTCCTGCCTGTCATCTGCTCCTGTGAATAGCAGCAAGAATCCCCATCTCCATCAGATCGGCTAAGCGATAGGTGAGACAGAGTTGTCATGGCTTTGACATCGCGTTGTGGCAGCGAGCAGACTACTAAAGAGGCAGCCAAAGATCCTCTTCAGACACAAGCAGGGGAACCCTCTGCCTGCATCCTATGGAGCGTGAACAATTCTGGGAAATGCCTTTCAGCAACAGTGATTTAGTAAGCCATGGTGTTTACTGATGATAGCGGGAGCCAGAACTGCAGCAAACTGTGGTTACCTATTTGGGGAGGGAAGAAGAGGTTAAGGATTGTTTGCAGTAGACAACAACCTGCAGAGAGGAGCAAACAGGTTTGTTTTGTTTTTTTTAAGCTACTGCAAAACATCCTTGGAGGGTCATTGTAAATAAATAACATTTTGGACGCAAGTACTTGGAGCATTGCTGAATTGGATGCATTGTGTGAACAGGACAAAAGGCACTAGCAAGTCAACAAATGTCAGGCATTAAGGTAGAATAAGAACCTGCTATTTCACATGTAAACTGGATATTTAAGATGCAATGCAGCTGCTGGCAAACTGTGGCGTTTTAGAAAATGCTGTTGTAGTCCAGAAAAAACATGAAAGGAAGTAGATAGTCTCAAGGAATAATTTTTACTTACGACAGCAGAGTTAACCTGGGCTGAGGTCCCATTAGGCTGGTGCTGTATGGACACAGGACAGGAGCTTTGTGCGGAGCAAGGATTGCAGGTTAAAGCAAGCAAGGTGCCTGCCTGCCAGATTAGCACTGACTGTGCTCTGCCATCATTTAGGGAAGTGCTGCTTTCGCAGTGGCAGCAAACTTGCAAACAACAGCTTGCCTGAACTTCATTAAATAAGTCTGTCTTTAGTTTAGGCTAGCAGGCACCTTTGAGTTTTGGTAAACATGAGAACTGTCAGTCATAAATGGTTATATAATACCAATTAGCAGCTATGAGAAAAAAATGAAAAGAGACCAGCACAGTTTTTTATAAAAGATAGATAGAAAGCATCATCTTGCAGTCTAAGTGAATTCAATACAATTTACCTGCAATACAGGCTGCAATGTCTTGTTGAACTCACTCACTGGCCAACGTGCCCTCAAAAGCACCTGCCTCGGTCAGCAGCATAGTTAGTAGCTGCTTTGTTTTCTGTATGCTATGGCAAATTACAGCTGGGACTTTGTGCTAGGTGCTCGAACACCAAGCAAATATTCATGCTACTTGTGCCCATGCTTGAGATGATAGATTTTTTTCCCTTTGAATGACTATTCCTGTTACACCATCATTAGCATAGGAATTGTCCCAGAAAGGGGGTTTTTTTCCCCTCACAGGAGTTGGCACTGAGGACTCATTCCAATGTCCTATTCCTTTGCTGGGCAGAAAATGCTTGTGTTTGCATTTTCCTCAGCTGTTGCTATTCTGGCTGCCAACATGGCTAAACTCATCATGGATCAGACTCTGCTGCAAGATGGCTTGCTTGGAGTCAAAGGTTCAAAATGCTTTAACAGGCATCCATGGTGTTCTCTAAGTATCACTCTACTGGCTGCCCTCCAGTAGCCTTATTTGGCTCATATTATGTTGCAGAAACAAAGTTGCAGAGATGAAAAAAGCAATGTGTGTGGATGTGGTACTGTAAAAACACTGACTAGGGAGAGCACTTTTTAATGTAATGCAGGTGACCTGGAATCTCTCTCATTCCTCTGTCCATTTCCCTATATGTAATACAGCAGATTTAAAACACTTTTTAGTCCTTTGAACATGGATTTCTGGGCTGAAGGATCACAATAAAGTTTTATAGCCCTTTCTTATGAAGTGTGGCATTTCTGACATTATTTGATGTGCAAGAGCAACCGCATTAGTCAAAGGCTACGCTTGAATAGTTACCACTTTAAGCCCATGCCCTGGGAGTATTGTATTCAGTTCCCTCATTATTTCCAGCCCTGCAGGTTATACCAAGAGTTGCTATTAGTACATTACAATCATAAAATGAAGGTAGTCACTTTCTATAAGGGTCAAGTTTACTCCTAGAAGGTGACAAACTTCATTTCACAGCTTGGATGGACTGGCCGTGCCCTGTTCCAAGCTCTTCTGCTGCCTGGCTGTTTTGCGTGCAGCCTTGCTCTACCTCCTTGGGTCCAAGGCTCGCTTGGACAACACTAAAACATTTAACAAAATCTAACACTACAACGTCTATATGACACAGCCATCAGCCTGTTCACCTTACACAAACTCCTACATCACTCACCAAATACACGGTCCATGGTATCTGAGAAGTGTTTGGGTCAGTCATGGGTATTGCACACTGCTATAAGACAGAAGCATTTTGGGTATATTTAGCACTTGATAATACTGAAGAACAGCAGTTTTCAAGTGGGCAGCATCCTGTGTTTGGTGAAGTCAGTGTGCTGTCCAAGTAGTCTTAACCTTCGCAGCATCTCATTAGATATCACTGGACAGAAAAAGAAGCTGAGACAATGTACTTCAGTGAAGCACCTGGCCCTGTGCTTTTCTCCTGTCTACCAATGTCTTTGAGCTGATGACCCAGGTGTCAGTATGCTGAGGAGTTATGGTCATCAAGGTCACCAAATCTGGAGGAAAATGCTCAGAAAAGAAATAATGATGACATCAGACCTACTCCTTAACCTGAGACTGTAACTCCTAAATCTCATGACCCAGACTGCAGGTGTAGTAACCACCAGCTGCGTGTTGCAGACAAGGCAGCACGTACTGCCTCGATTCACACTGCCTCTGGGCTTTTGTCTAGCCCTTGGTAGGAGAGCAGTGGTGCAGGTGTTGGTGGCTGTACCTAGGGGAATGAAACTGCTCCTAATCTGGCTGGTATAGGGGTATAAGCTTCCCACAGCCTGGCAAAACACTGCTGTTTGACTGAATTACACCCCTGATGGCAAGAAGGTAGAGGTAGGTTGCTTGGGCACATCTGAGTGCACATCCACTGCTGAAAAAGTCCTAACAGATTTTAGACATAGAAGAAACAGCTGAAATTGAAAAGAATGTTTTCCAGGAGAAAAATTTCCTTGACCCCAATTCTCTGTGTGTTACAACAAGCAAGATAGAGATCCAAGGGACATACAAAATTAAATAGAAAAGAACAAGGAGCACCGTCCTCATTTGCTCCACTTGCTTACTTACTTGCTAGACCTTTGCTGTTGTGCTGTAGCACACATACATCATGCTTCCACACCATGGCTTTCATACGATAATTACTTTTTGCAAAAGCAGTGAGATCACTTTTGCTAAAGCAGTGTTTAACAGAAGTGCCTCACATCTGATCAACACTAATCAGTGAAATGAAAGCCATCAACTTAATGATAAGATGACAGGATAAAATCTTAATGCCACTCATTGATAGTGCTTTGCCTCAGAGGCACAGGAAAGAGCCTTATTTGGCTGTGTTTGTTGTCTACATTCAACAATGCTTTGAAGCCTGGTCTTTAAATGTGGCACCTTTCCCTATAAATAATCCCTATGCTTACCTTAATTAGAGTCCTAACCAACACTAGCAAAAGAGTAACATCACAACAGCACCCCAAATAATTTTTTATGATCTTAAATGGTTACAGAGTTTCAGCAATAAATAACAAAGATTTTAATCAAATATTTTCTTGGATGCTTTTGGAGAAGAGGCTGGTCTTCAAGACATTTCAGATCTGGGGCATGAACTCCTAAAAAAACAACAATCTTTTTTTTGACCCTGCCTTCCCCAACAAAAATTTACAGTAGTGCATTTAAAAAAAAAAAATCCAAATTCCAAAATATTTCCCTGCACAATTTTTTTCTGTGAAAAAGATTTAAAAAAATCATGTGATGGGTGTTAAGCACACCACTTAAAGTATTTAAATGCTGTGGTGTTGGGCAGGGTATGAGAACAGAAACTGAATATCAGGATTACATATTTAACATTGTATACATCTTTATCTATAGGTATCTTTCTAAAATGTATATACGGATGGCAAATATGTCTAGTACACACAAAGCTAGTCAGTGGAGCTACCTGAGGGGTTTTCTTTGCTAAGTTTTGGGTGTGGTAAAGCTTCTTATTCAAAGCATAGCCAGAGCGATTTCAAAAGTTTAAGGAAAAACTACTAATTTCGATCACTCTCTAAGCTGCTGTTATAATGACCAACTGGGTCAACAGGTTATTTACCACCATAGCTTATAGTCTATTTTCAGCTGAGGTACTTGTAACTATCTGTAAGGCATATGTTTATGCTCAGTATGTTTATACCTTCTAGGTATTAGTCCTAATATTGCACGTGCGGATATAACCTTGATATGAAGTACAATCCTTTCACTACAGATTTCAGGAAAGCTGTTCTTCAAAGGTCAAGAATCCCAAAACTAGAGCATACATGAAGATTGGTGCTAACAGCACCAGGAAGGAACGAATGGAGCATTCACACTTTAAACATGACTGCAGTTGAACTAATTGACTCGTGGTGCTGGAAGAGCTAAAACAGCATGAGGCTCTGCCCCTGCTAACACGTGTGTAGCAGACGAGCAGCATAGAACAGCAACACTGCATAACGACCCAGGAGCAGTAGAATGATGTATGAGCACTCTTCTCGTTTTCACAAGGCAGCAGTGGAACACTAACTTGTTTCCATGGCAACCCTGAAAAAGAATTACAGCTTTAAAATTGACTGAATGGTAGCCCCATGAAAAAGTAAAGGGCAGACCATATCTTTCTAAAATATAATTTAGTACTAAGTCACCTGAACAGTATTAGCTAAAAGGATTTCAGCACTAGACTTGGGAAGTGACCCATTTGGGATATGGAGTGTTAGGTTTTTCTAATGGTGTGCTGTAGATCTGAAAGGCCTGGCGGACACACCATAGCATACAGCATAAAAGAAGAGGAAAAAACCTTTCTGCCTGAAATCTCTTATCAGAAAAACATGAAATTATTTGAGGTGAAGGGGAGGGGAATAGCTTGATAGATAACTGGCACTTTTGTAAAGAAACAGTAACGCACATGTTGAGTGCCTAGTACAAAAATACATGGGGAAGAGAAATGTAGTGGAAATTAAATCGTCCCTGGGGTAAGGGGAAGCTTCTATATTTAGACTGGAAACACATCCAGTTAGACTAGGAGGCCAGCGTCTGCCTCTAGCGTGATGCATTATCCCGCCCTTGGAAGGCTACTCAAATCTACTCCTGAAGTCCCTGAACATTTCAGAAAGCTTTTTTGGCAGGAAAAACTCCCATTAAGTTCAGCAACTCTTGAGAAAAATGCTCAGGATTTGGTCCTTTATGTGAAATCTGAGGGGTGGAGAGAAGGGAAAGGAATGGTAATTTGTACATGCAAGATGACATTCTTTTACATGAT
Organism: Phaethon lepturus; assembly: GCF_000687285.1. Classification (NCBI taxonomy): domain Eukaryota; kingdom Metazoa; phylum Chordata; class Aves; order Phaethontiformes; family Phaethontidae; genus Phaethon; species Phaethon lepturus. The sequence goes on along the minus strand of NW_010541091.1, from coordinate 226,324 downwards.
AATTGTTAAATGGAGACAAATTTGGGAAAGAAGAAATCTAAATTTATTGGCAGAGACTCTCCTTTACAAAGTCCCATGTACATTAGTTACAGAGTAAGCACTAACCCAACATTTGGAAAGTGTGGTCGTATCCATTTAAAGAGGCAGATCTGTAGCTGTTAAAAACTGACAGAAGACAACTGTACAGGTCAGGATTTGGTCAAGCAAATTTCATTGCATATTACAGAAATCAGTATTTTACCAAGAAATAGGGGCAATACGCTACTGGGAACAGTGTAATACCATGACAATAGACTTCCACTCAGGAGTAGGGCCCTGTTCAGCTCCTCCTGCAGTCAGATACTACTGTGTGAGTTGTACCAAAATCCTGGTGCCCCTGCTGTCTTTCAGTGGTTTACAAAAAGCAGCTGTCTGTAAAAACCACACTGAAAAGTCTTCTTCAAAAAGTAAGTACAGGCATTTACCTTAAGTTCTAGAAATGGCCACAAGAAGGAATTACTTCTGTGTTTGGGTAAAACAAGGGCTTCAATCTGCAGCCTTTTTTTTTTCCCAGCAGAAACCTGCACAGATCCTGTTTTCACAAAACCGTTGCTTTTGAGTCTTAGCAAAACAGGTGTCCTGATTCTCAAGAATGATCAACACCGTTAATCCCTTAGGCTGGGATTTTCAAAGGAATCTCAAAAGAAAACCTCAATGAAAGAAAAATGCATTCTCAGGCACCTTGGCCATCCCTGTCTGTGAGCCCCAGTGCTGGCACCCAGCAGCGGAGAAGCCCAAGACCCGCAGCTGGGTCCCCTACATACAGGCTCCCTTTGCCCTCTTCTGGGAACACTCACTTAAAACATCACATTAAGGTATAGGTCGAAACAAATCACAAGTGTGCTTAATAACGTATAAAATAGCTTAGTAAAATTGTCATGAAAATTTAAAAGCTTGGGCAAAAAACCTACACCTCTGCCATTTATACTGATGACAATGATAATGAAAAAAATAATGATGTTTTAACTCACCCATCAGAAAAATTTATTCACCCTGAGAGAGTAGAACTGTGCAAAGCTGGTGGAAAGATATACTTACCTTGAATTTATAAACTGCTCCTCATATAAAGAAATACAGGATGAGGAGTTGCCTCATTTACATTCATTCAGTCACCCTTAGCCATTTTTTTAGCCAAGTGGATACAAATTCTTTGAAGTCATTAGAGCTTGTAAGAGAGAAACTCTAAACCTGGTTTCATTGTCCATATACACATACCCATACACTTGAGGCGACGATGACTCCTTGTGTGCACCAGCTGCTGGAGACGACCCACAGCATTGCTGGGCACCACCACAGAAGCCTTCAGGTCACTGACTGCAGCCAATTGAATGCTGAAAGTGTAAGGAAAGGAGTCACGACCAGGAGGAAAGACATACTTCTTTGTGGTAGTGGTATGGCCTGCCTTACCTAAGACCGCTTAACAATCTCTCTGCTTAATAAAAGGTGAACAAGTTTTCTTTACTTCAGTAGCTACATGGCAGATGAACAAATAGAAATTACATTATAGTTATTAAACTGAGGAGGCAATTCCAGTGCACCTGTTTCTTGCTGGTTGATGTCCAGAGAAATTCTGTATCCTGAACTAGAGCTTTGCCACCAGTTATATCTAAGAACAAAGCAGAAGAAAAAAGGAGATGATTGTTTACTTGAAATCACATGCTGAAAGACCCTGAAGGAACAAAAGACAGCAGGGGAATCAAACAATAAGGGTTATGGCAAGGAGATCATGCAATTTCACTAGGTAGATGCTTCTATTTAGGAATTGTTCCATATCACAGGAGAGGTCCAAGCTAGTCAACTTGACTGGATGTGGCAGATCTGAAGTGATACTTAAAGCAGGACATAAAGAAGAAAGCATGGCTTCTTAAAGAAGAAAGGCACTTTGCTCCTACAGGGCAAAGCACAAGGCATTTGCAATCAGAGCACACAAGTGGGCATTCAGCCTTAGATTTACCAAAGATGGTGGTGTAACAGAAGAAAAAGGAGAGAGGACACCCTGAGCTGTGGACAGCTTTGCTTTGTGGGCAGTCACAGCTCAGGGAAATGGAGGTATGAGTAAGGATTTTTGGGAAGGTTGCTGTGCTACAAGATGTATTCCTCCGAGTGTTTACACCTGCTCCTCCGTAGCCATAGACAAATGAAAATGAAGCAGTTCTTCCATGACCTTGTCTGGCATTAGCCCCCTGGCCCCACCAGGGTATCATGAGGTATGCTTCAATATAAATAGAAACACATATTTAGCGTTTAGCCACATCAGGTCAAAATTCCAGCTTTTTAGTCCTGTGGAGAATGGTATGGTGCAAAGAATCAGAAATCCCACCAGCAAATTCCTCCTTGCAGCACCCAAGAGCAGACCTTGTAAATGACTATGACTGAACCTATACTAAATTAATTTGGAAGTGTGTGGGATTTTAAGACAGAAGATCTGATCACAGTGCAGTTAATGGGGCCTGCCCTTTTAGCCCCGCACTCCGTGAGCCCAGCTATGCAGCTAGCCCAGCTATGCAGCTGTCCCAGCAAAGGGAGAGGGAAAGTTGAGGAGGCAAGCAAAAAGCTTTGACAAGAATTTAAATTAAATAAAACAGCCAGATTCTCCACTCTATTGACTTTGTTGGGGTTGGGTCTGCAGAGAACTTGAACCAAATGCCGTAACAAATACAAATACAAGAACAGGCCCTGTTTGTGTGGCATTTCTGCTATGCCCATCTCTGAACACTCCTGCTCTCGGCTCCCTGAGAAGCTGCAAGCAGGTGCTCAGCTCTCTACACTGCGGAGTGACTTGCAAAACATGTCTGCTGTTACCTCTGTCTGTGGTTCTGTCAACAACAGGCTTTGGGGGTTAGAAATGAGGACTGAATGAGGCTAACATGGTGTGTGAGGCATCCTCTTCTCCGGTGCTCAGCCACAGATGTGCTCGGTACTGTTTACACCATGCGAGCTGGGGGCTGCCCCACTCACACAGCACAGCACTGGGGAAGAGGTCCTAATTACAAATAATTATTGCAAATCCCAAATAAGGGGTGCCAGGGTGTGACAGATGCACTAGCGCTGAGGCATGTACAGCAGGAAAGCACCAGGCGTCTTGGGACTTTTACTGTCAAAGAGATAGGTGCAAACGGCCCCCCCGTGGCTGCTGGGAAGGGAGCTCTGAGCAGCCCTTGTGGGGCCGCAGTGCTTTATGTGCACTGCGCTCCCACATAAGGCTCCCGGTAACGACTTGCGCAACGGAGCCTGTAAAAAAGATTACGGATGACAAAGCAGGAATCCAAGGTAAATTTTTGGAGCTGATGAGTGAAAAAGAGCTCACATCTTTATATACCAGCTGAGCACATTTAGGAGAGTCACTGGGGTGCAGTAAGCACGATTCCACATCATATCACTTTTAACAGTAAAACTTCATAATCCTTGGCAACTTCTGCATCCCAAAAAGCAGGGTTTGAAAAGTTACCAGGCACTGAAACACCTCATATCTCCAGGAGACCATTATTGCTCAACTAACTCATCCCTCGGGTGACTTTGGGTGAGATACAGCGAGAGCTGTGGCAGGTCGGGGGAGCGGGAGGAGGACGAGATGGGGCTGTCTCAGACTGGGTCAGCCGACTGGCTCCCCAGCCCTGGCAGGCCTGTCACCCCCACTCCGGCCTCCCTAACTTGGGGGGCACCATAAATGCAGTCCCTATATGAGCCATGCTTGCGTGGGTCCTTACCACTGACTTCTCAGGCATGGTATTTACAGGAACCAAAATTAATTAAATATTCTAGAATTCTAAATTTTTAGGCAGCAGCTCATCCCGCACTAATTAGTGCAAATGGGAGGGTGGGTAGAGGCGGGGAAGAGCAGAGTTTAAACACTGCAATGACAGGTGCATTTTACAGGTTGTAATGATTCATTCTGAGCCACAGTCATCTTTTCAAACACTTATTAGCAGCTACTATTCAAGGACTGTTTTCAGGGTTGTACTCATCACAGGTCAGATCCAAATACTATTGAGGATATTGCAAAGACTCAAATGCCTTTGATGTGGGACACAGCTGACGTTAAGAAATACATCTAATTAAACTCCCTGTTATATGGATACATATATGTGAATACAGGTATATGAAATATTCTTGAAGGTGGATGCGATATCGGTTGAAACCCAGCTGCCTTCTGCGATTGTTGATGAGCCATTGGTTAAGTCTCTGCTTAAAATAAAGCAAGATTTCCAACTAGCTATTCATGATTTTGGCTACCTGGTCCCCCCGAGAGGTGTTCCAGCAGCCAGTGTGGCAGAAAGTGCTGAACAGCCATCTCTTGCACACCAGGACATTGTTATACTTCATAATGACTTTTAAGACATGAACTCTGCTAAAGTCCGTGAATTACTTTTTAAAATTTTAACCATATTAGAGCAATCTATTCAATTTCTTACCCATGCTTCATGAGGTTCTTGTAGACACCAGCAAAACACTCCTTAAGGCAAAAACATCAGGAATCCTCAGAATACAGCTGCTCTGTAAAATCTATTGACCAAACAAAGATTTCAGAGCAGAAATCCAGATGTCCTTCAGTCCAGTCCAGTTATCATCTCACTTCCTCTGCCTTTCCAGTAGTCTGTAGGCATTCTGCATTCCACAAAGGCCATGATCAAGCCTGTTTATACAAATTACAGCACAGGTGATATCTTACACTTTGAGTATCTCAAACACCACTATGGCTCTATATCAGAGCACTTCAAAAACAGAAAGATAATTTAGCCTGTACTTCAATATAAGTGACAGAATTTTAATCTCTTTCATTCCATTCTTTATTAATGGGCATTCTTAGATGGGATCAGAACCCAAAAACACTTAGTCCAGTTTGCTGTCTCCAAGGATAGCAAGCAAGAGATGAACAGATGAGAAAGTGAGAGCCAGAGGTCACGGGTATAATGTGTCATCACATAACTTCCCTCATAATTTCCAATAAAAAGACAAAGACTAAAGCCAGCTCTAAGATGAGCTGCTATTCCACAGCTGCAGAACACCACACCACAAAGCGAGCGTCCTCCCAAGGTGGAAATTCCACATCCAGAGCCTGCCTTGTTTTCTGGGTGGCAGCTGGGCCCAAAACAACCTTTGGCAAATGCAGTATAACGTCCATAAGCTGGTCTTTCTTCCAATTTCATCTGCAGTGATAATGAATCTGACAAGCACCAGACACTCTCTTTTGCATCGTCTTTGAATGATTTGCCACACAGAGGGTACATTACTGCCTGAGCACCTCGCCTACCACCGTAGTGAATATTTATACAGATTTGTCACCATGAGCTAGCATGATTTTGCAGTAATCATTAATCTGCTATCTAGTGTTTAATTGCTCTTATCTGCTGCTGCAGAGAAAAGGAGCAGTTCATTAGGCAGAAACAGTTCAATGGCAACATCTCTAACTCTGGCCTGGAGCCATAGGGTGTTGCACCCCACTCCCTCCCTTCTATGGCTGTAGGGATCTGTGGTCTGTGGATCAATTGTGCTGGAAATCTGCTGGATCCTGGAGGTGCCTGTCTGGTGCCCCCATGACCGGGCCGCAGGCTTTCCTGGCAGGGCTGCCCGCGTGCTGCAGCGGTGCTGTCGCTCTGGTGACAGCGGGGTGCAGGATTAAGGCAAGTACAATATTGACCATACACCTCCCCAGCACTCTGGCCAAGCACTTGGCCGTCAGGCAGCTTGCCTTTGCCCAAGCCTGCCCAGCCTCATCCCAACCTCCCCTTTTCTCCCCGCCTCCCCTGGCCTGTGGCCCCGCAGCCCTCCCTGCTCAGGGTTGCCCAGCTCCGCACTCCGCCTGGATGCTTTCCCCTGCAGCCTCGCGATGCATCACCCTGACACATGCTTTCCCCGAGGACTTGGCTTATGGCAAAAAACAAAACATGAGGGGCTAGTTAATGCGATTGGCTGCCAGCTCTCGTTCCTCATGCTAAGAACGTGAAGTATGTGCCTGCCAAAATAACAATACCATATACACAGATACAACTTAGCCATCAGATAGGAAAAACCCAGCAGCTTTCTGGTGAGAGATGCGAATACAGCTCTTCTGGAACAGAAGGAGCAGAAAAACGTAATATCTACATAACTGAGTTTTCTCTGCTGTGTGCTCCAAATGACACCTTTTGCTCAGAGGCCCTTAGGCAAAAAGAATCAGGGTAGCTGGGATGTGTAAAATAATATGTTTAGTTTTGGGGTAATAATATGTCTTTCAAATGAGAATGGCCTATTGCTGCAAGCTTCAAAGAAGCAGTCAGCGCACTTTTTAAAGCCCAAATAGGCATTTTATGATGCAAAGGATAAATCTGTCAGTAAAGATACTTTTAAGTCAAGTAAATACAGCTGTTCTCTTACATGAAGAGCTAGATGTTATTATTGTGGGGAAAATTCTGCCCTCTTTTAAAAGAGAGCAAAAAAAAAAGGGAAAAACAGAAAGGCAAAAAGGTGGGAGTTGTTTTCTACACCTGGCAGCAACAAGCTGCAACCAGATATACATTGACTGGGGATGGGCTCTGGCACCAGCACTTCAGCACCACTGGGGTGCATGGTGGGGGAGGAGGATGTGCAAGCTGCCACCTCCCTGAAAACACAGTCTGTTTGCTCCATCTGACCATCAGCTGGTCTGTCAGATCAGCCTGGTTGCAAGTTTTTAATTCCTCAGGTCTGTGGCAAACAGGGAAACATGGGTGTGATATGAGAGTCATGTGTAAGCATTCATGTAACATGTAATAGAAAGAAAGAATGCGGGGGGAGAAAGGGACAATTTAACGCTGGCTTAGTTAAACAACAGTTGAACAGTAGCCATGAAGAAACAACTACTTGGTCCCAACCATGACAATTTCCAAAGCTGAGACAAGAAGAGAGGAAAGGGACTAACTCTCAGGTCCTGGAGCTGGGAATAAGCAGACAGGCACGGTTCATGCCATCAGCAGCACAGAAGCCTACCCTGGAGCAGGCACTCCCACGGTGGCAGCATTTCAGACTTAGGCCTGCAGCTGCCTACAGATGTACAGCTGTGCATCTCAGGTGAAAGCTGGCACGCGTGTACCTGTACGACACTGTGAAGTCTCACATGCCTATGGGCCATGCTGTCATAAATGCAGACATAAATAGGTAGGGCTGCATGAGTCCTTGACTTACCAAAGACAGCAAGGAAAGAGAGATCCATATATTCCTCATTTTATATGTTCTGTAGTTTGGACAATAAGAAATAAATACTGCTTTTTTCTGAAGATACTATTTTAGAATTCCAGTTCCCAAATGGGAATCTTGCATTATTATGGGCGAGAAGTAAGAGACCCACAAAACTCATCAACGGAACCCTGTTGATTCAAGTGGAGGGATGTACAAAAAGCTGTAGAAAACCTTCCTGTTCAATACCAGACTGCAAGATCAGCTATAAAACTGCAGGATCAAAGGTCTGCCTAGCTCAGCAGCCTGCCACTGGCACTGTCCGACGAAGGATGCTGAAGGCAGGCTGCAAGGGCAGGCAGGTCCTAAGCAGTCTCCCTCACATCCCCTTCTAGCAGCACTCCTAACTTCACCTCCCAGCAGTTCAGCATTTTCTGAGCCAGAAAGTACCTTCAGACCAAAATAGCTAATATGCAATAATATCTGTATCCTTTATGCATGTGTTTGGATTCCTTTACAAATGGCAGCCTCAGGAAAGGAGTCTCACAGTTTGGTTGTGCGCTAGACTTAACATGATGTGTAGAAGAAGCTGAGATGCAGTTTGTCCTCTAACCTGTACCAACAACCTTGTAAGCACATATTTTGCATTCATGACTGTAGCTCTTTAGGGTCCAACACAAGCTGATAGTCCCTTACCTGGGCCTGGAGTCTGGCCGGACTCTCTTTAGAGACAGTATGAGAAAGGGGGAATGTGCTGGCAGGACCTTGTCTGGCGGCCAGATGCCCACCCAGCCGCTCTCTCACTTGCCTCCTCAACCAGAAGGGAAGGAGGGGAGAAAATGAGATGGAAAAGCTCATCGGTAAAGAAAAGAAGATCACTTACCAGGTAGCATCATGGGCAAAACAGATTTGGCTTGGGGAAAAGTAATGTCATTTATTGCCAGTTAAAATAGATTTGGATAGAAAGAAACAAAGACATAAATCCTTCTTCCCAGTCTCAGCCTCACTCCTTCACTCCCGTCATCTTCCCCTTCCTGAGTGGCACAGGGGGACACAGCAGTGGGGGTCAGCCCACAGGGTCAGCCATAACAGCTCCTCTCTGCTGCTCCTTCCTCCTCGCACTCTTCTCCTGCTCCGCCATGGTCTCCCCACAGGGACCCAGGGGAATCTCTGCTCCAGCACCTGCAGCACCTCCCGCCCCTCCTCCTGCTCTCACCTGGGCACTCGCAGGGCTGGGTCTCGCACTGGTTTCCTCACTGCCTGGGCAGGGATTTGCCGTCCTTAAGCACGTTTTCCCTGAGGCACCACCAGCCTCCCTGAGGGGCTCAGCTGTGCCCCAGGTGTGGCTGTTGGGGAACCGGCTGGAACTGGCCGTGCCCAACCCCGGGCAGCCCCGCCCTCCCCTCACAGGGGCCCCGCAGCCCCACTGCCGACGCCAGGCACGGACACGCCGTACAGGACGTTGCCATTCGCCTGCACCGCGCTGGCAGGGAGCACGATGCACGGTCACCTCCCAAGTCTAAATCATGTGTGTGCATTAGCGTACAGGCGCGCGCACACACACACACGAGTATTTAATTTCTATATACAAACAAAGGCCCTTTGTCTAGAGGGGACACCAAAGCGTTTCCTCGCTTCCCCTTGATGAGGTTGGAGCGCCATAAATTCCTCAGTGAAACCCAGGCGATCTGCTGAAAACCCGAAACAAGCGGTTGAAGGAGCAGAGTGGGGATTGGTTTTCCTGCGTCGTACTTAATCTGCTTAATCTTTTAACGTGGCCGATGTTTTAATGACCTCCTGCCCTCCTCTTATTGCACTCCCCCCCAAAGCCGCCTTCTCTGCCGCTCCCAGCGTAAACACCAGCCCTTCGATTGTTGCCAGGAGGCTTTCACAGAAAAGGCTACTTTCTCTGGCACAGCACATAAGGGATTTAAGTTGGATTGCAAAGGAATGATAAAGCATGTCATTATAATTACAGCAACAGGCTTATCCTGTAGATTTTCCCCTCATAAAGCAAGCTGCCGAGGGAGCAGTGCTCCTGCGAGGACTGCTGTGGCAGGGGCTGCTCCACCATCAGGCCTGCTCCTCCGCGGCGCGGCGGCGGCCGGCGAAGCTGGGGCTTTCGGCGTGCTCAGCCCCACTGCCCTTTCCCTCGCAATCAGCTACTGTCATCCTCCCGTCCTCCCCTGTGTGTGGAGAGGAGGAGGTAATTGGGGCTGGATACGGTGCTTCATTTGTAGAGGATGTTCTCAGGAATAAGGTTTTAGCACATGTTTGTTCAGGATTAGTCTGCCTGTAATTGAACGTGTTTCAGTGCTGCAGGGTTTGTTCCTCCAGAACAACTCTGGAATAATTAAATAATAAGAGAAAGGAGACAAAAAAGCTGTGGAATTACGTGAGCTTTGGATGTGTGCTGCCCCTGTGCTTTTTTGCA